>NC_064642.1:835347847-835647847 GCF_023864345.2 Schistocerca serialis cubense | reverse complement strand
AATTGGATCGGAATTAAATACAAAAGGCACAATGCCGACTTAAGTACAAAAAGACTGACTCTTCTTATTGACTATGTTTTGAACCATTCCTGTGACACCAGTTATAGATTCCGATGCTTCACTTCAGGTTTACTGTATCCCTTGGACCTTGTTATTGACGATGAAACACAGAAATTGCATCGGAATTAAATACAAAATGCACAATGCCGACTTAAGGACAAGAAAACTGTCTCATCTTACTGCCTATGTTTTGAACCATCCCTGTGACACTAGTTATAGATTCCGATGCTTCACTTCAGGTTTACTGTATCCCTCTGACCTTCTTATTGACGATGAAACACAGAAAGTGCATCGGAATTAAATACAAAAGGCACAATGCCGACTTAAGTGCAAGAAGACTGACTCTTCTTACTGGCTATGTTTGAACCATTCCTGTGAAACTAGTCATAGATTTCGATGCTTGACACCAGGTTTACTGTATCCCTTGGACCTTCTCATTGACAATGAAACACCTAAATTGCAACGGAAGTTAATAGAAAAGGCACAGTGCCGACTTAGGTACAGGAAGACTGACTCTTGTTACCGAGTATGTTTTGAACCATTCCTGTGACACTAGTTATAGATTCCGATGCTTCACTTCAGGTTTAGTGTATCCCTTGGAACTTCTTATTGACGATGAAACACAGAAATTGCATCGGAATTAAATACAAAATGCACAATGCCGACTTAAGGACAAGAAAACTGACTCATCTTACTGCCTATGTTTTGAACCATTCCTGTGACACTAGTTATAGATTCCGATGCTTCACTTCAGGTTTACTGTATCCCTCTGACCTTCTTATTGACGATGAAACACAGAAATTGCATCGGAATTAAATACAAAAGGCACAATGCCGACTTAAGTGCAAGAAGACTGACTCTTCTTACTGTCTATGTTTGAACCATTCCTGTGAAACTAGTCATAGATTTCGATGCTTCACACCAGGTTTACTGTATCCCTTGGACCTTCTCTTTGACAATGAAACACCGAAATTGCAACGGAAGTTAATTGAAAAGGCACAGTGCCGACTTAGGTACAGGAAGACTGACTCTTGTTACCGAGTATGTTTTGAACCATTCCTGTGACACTAGTTATAGATTCCGATGCTTCACTTCAGGTTTAGTGTATCCCTTGGAACTTCTTATTGACGATGAAACACAGAAATTGCATCGGAATTAAATACAAAAAGCACAATACCGACTTAAGTACAAGAAGACTGACTCTTCTTTTTGTCTATATTTTGAACCATTACTGTGACACTAGTTATTGATTCCGATGCTTCACTTCAGGTTTACTGTATCATTTGGACCTTCTTATTTACGTTGAAACACAGAAATTACATGGGAATTAAAAACAAATGCAAAATGACGACTTAAGTACAAAAAGACTGACTCTACTTACTGACTATGTTTTGAACCATTCCTGTGACACTAGTTATAGATTCCGATGCTTCACTGCAGGTTTACTGTATCCCTCTGACCTTATTGCCGATGAAACACAGAAATTGTATCGGAATTAAATACAAAAGGCACAATACCGACTTAAGTACATGAAGACTGACTCTTCTTACTGTCTATGTTTTGAACCATTCCTGTGACACTAGTTATAGATTCCGATGCTTGACTTCAGGTTTACTGTATCCCTTGGACCTTCTTATTGACGATCATACACAGAAATTGCATCGGAATTGAATACAAAAATGCACAATGCCGACTCAAGTTCAAGAAGACTGACTCTTCTTACTATCTATGCTTTGAACCATTGCTGTGACACTAGTTATAGATTCCGAAGCTTCACTTCAGGTTTACTGTATCCCTCTGACCTTCTTATTGACGATGAAACACAGAAATTGCATCGGAATTAAATACAAAAGGCACAATGCCGACTTAAGTGCAAGAAGACTGACTCTACTTACTGACTATGTTTTGAACCAATCCTGTGACACTAGTTATAGATTTCGATGCTTCACACCAGGTTTACTGTATCCCTTGGACCTTCTCATTGACAATGAAACACCGAAATTGCATCGGAATTAAATAGAAAAGGCACAATGCCGACTTAGGTACAAGAAGACTGACTCTTCTTACTGACTATGTTTTGAACCATTCCTGTGACTCTAGTTATAGATTCCGATGCCTCACTTCAGGTTTACTGTATCCCTTGGACCTGCTTTTTGACGATGAAACACAGAAATTTCATCGGAAATTAATACAAAAGGCACAATGCCGACTTAAGGACGAGAAGGCTGACTGATCTTACTGACTATGTTCTGAACCAATCCTGTGACACTAGTTATAGATTTCGATGCTTCACACCAGGTTTACTGTATCCCTTGGACCTTCTCATTGACAATGAAACACCGAAATTGCATCGGGATTAAATAGAAAAGGCACAATGCCGACTTAGGTACAAGAAGACTGACTCTTCTTACTGACTATGTTTTGAACCATTCCTGTGACACTAGTTATTGATTCCGATGCTTCACTTCAGGTTTACTGTATCATTTGGACCTTCTTATTTACGATGAAACACAGAAATAACATCGGAATAAAATACAAAAGGCACAATGACGACTTAAGTACAAAAAGACTGACTCTGCTTACTGACTATGTTTTGAACCATTCTTGTGACACTAGTTATAGATTCCGATGCTTCACTATAGGTTTATTGTATCCCTCTGACCTTATTGCCGCAGAAACACAGATATTGCATCGGAATTAGATACAAAAGGCACAATACCGACTTACGTACAAGAAGACTCACTCTTCTTACTGTCTATGTTTTGAACCATTCCTGTGACACTACTTATAGATTCCGATGCTTGACTTCAGGTTTACTGTATCCCTTGGACCTACTTATTGACGATGAAACACCGACATTGCATCGGAATTAAATGGAAAAGGCACAATGCCGACTTAGGTACAAGAAGACTGACTCTTGTTGCTGAGTATAATTTGAACCATTCCTGTGACACTGGTTATAGTTTCCGATGCTTAACTTCAGGTTTACTGTATCCCTCGGAACTTCTTATTGACGATGAAACACAGATATTGAATCGGAATTAAATGCAAAAGGCACAATACCGACTTAAGTACAAGAAGACTGACTCTTCTTACTGACTATGTTTTGAACCATTCCTGTGACACCAGATATAGATTCCGTTGCTTCACTTCAGATTTACTGTATCCCTCTGACCTTCTTATTGACGATGAAACACAGACACTGCATCGGAATTTAATACAAAAATGCACAATGCCAACTCAAGGACAAGAAGACTGACTCTTCTTACTATCTATGTTTGAACCATTCCTGTGACACTAGTTATAGATTCCGATGCTTCACTTCACGTTTACTGTATCCCTCTGACCTTCTTATTGAAGATGAAACACAGAAATTGCATCGGAATTAAATATAAAATGCACAATGCCGACTTAAGTACAAGAAGACTGATTCTTCTACTTGACTATGTTTTGAACCATTTCTGTGACACAAGTTATAGATTCCGATGCTTCACCTAAGGGTTACTGTATCCCTCGGACCATCTTGTTGACGATGAAACATAGAAATTGCATCGGAATTAAATACAAAAGGAACAATGCCGACTTAAGTACAAGAAGACTGACTCTTCTTATTGTCTATGTTTTTAACCATTCCTGTGACACTTGTTACAGATTCCGATGCTTCACTTCAAGATTACTGTATCCCTTGGACCTTCTTATTGGCGATGAAACACAGAAATTGCATCGGAATTAAATACAAAAGGCACAATGCCGACTTAAGTACAAGAAGACTGACTCTTCTACCTGACTATGTTTTGAACCATTTCTGTGACACTAGTTATAGATTCCGATGCTTCACTTCAGGGTTACTGTATCCCTCTGACCTTCTTTTTGACGATAAATCACAGAAATTGCATAGGAATTTAATACAAAAGGCGCAATTCCGACTTAAGTACAAGAAGGCTGATTCTTCATACTGTCTATGTTTTGAACCATTCCTGTGGCACTAGTTATAGATTCCGATGCTTCACTTCAGGTTTACTGCATCATTCGGACCTTCTTATTCACGATGAAACACAGAAATTGCATCGGAATTAAATACAAAATGCACAATGCCGACTTAAGGACAAGAAAACTGACTCATCTTACTGCCTATGTTTTGAACCATTCCTGTGACACTAGTTACAGATTTCGATCTTTCACACCAGGTTTACTGTATCCCTTGGACCTACTTATTGACGATGAAACACCGACATTGCATCGGAATTAAATGGAAAAGGCACAATGCCGACTTAGGTACAAGAAGACTGACTCTTGTTGCTGAGTATAATTTGAACCATTCCTGTGACACTACTTATAGATACCGATGCTTCACTTCAGGTTTACTGTATCCCTTGGAACTTCTTATTGACGATGACACACAGAAATTGCATCGGAATTAAATACATAAGGCACAATACCGACTTAAGTACAAGAAGACTGACTCTTCTTATTGTCTATATTTTGAACCATTCCTGTGACACTAGTTATTGATTCCGATGCTTCACTTCAGGTTTACTGTTTCATTTGGACCTTCTCATTTACGTTGAACCACAGATATTACATGGGAATTAAAAACAAAAGGCAAAACGACGACTTAAGTACAAAAAGACTGACTCTTCTTACTGACTATGTTTTGAACCATTCCTGTGACACTAGTTATAGATTCCGATGCTTCACTACAGGTTTACTGTATTCCTCTGCCCTTATTGCCGATGAAACACAGAAATTGCATCGGAATTAAATACAAAAGGCACAATACCGACTTAAGTACATGAAGACTGACTCTTCTTACTGTCTATGTCTGAACCATTCCTGTGACACTAGTTATAGATTCCGATGCTTGACTTCAGGTTTACTGTACCCCTTGGACCTTCTTATTGACGATCATACACAGAAATTGCATCGGAATTGAATACAAAAATGCACAATGCCGACTTAAGGACAAGAAAACTGACTCATCTTACTGCATATGTTTTGAACCATTCCTGTGACACTAGTTATAGATTCCGATGCTTCACTTCAGGTTTACTGTATCCGTCTGACCTTCTTATTGACGATGAAAGACAGAAATTGCATCGGAATTAAATACAAAAGGCACAATGCCGACTTAAGTGCAAGAAGACTGACTCTTCTTACTGTCTATGTTTGAACCATTCCTGTGAAACTAGTCACAGATTTCGATGCTTCACACCAGGTTTACTGTATCCCTTGGACCTTCTCATTGACAATGAAACACCGAAATTGCATCGGAAGTTAATAGAAAAGGCACAGTGCCGACGTAGGTACAGGAAGACTGACTCTTGTTACCGAGTATGTTTTGAACCATTCCTGTGACACTAGTTATAGATTCCGATGCTTCACTTCAGGTTTACTGTATCCCTTGGAACTTCTTATTGACGATTAAACACAGAAATTGCATCGGATTTAAATACAAAAGGCACAATGCCGACTTAGGTACAAGAAGACTGACTCTTGTTACTGAGTATGTTTTGAAACATTCCTGTGACACTAGTTATGGATTCCGATGCTTCACTTCAGGTTTGCTGTATCCCTTGGACCTTCTTATTGACGATGAGACACAGAAATTGCATCGGAATTAAATACATAAGGCACAATGCCGACATAAGTACATGAAGACTGACACTTCTTACTGACTATGTTTTGAACCATTCCTGTGACTCTAGTTATAGATTCCGATGCCTCACTTCAGGTTTACTGTATCCCTTGGACCTGCTTTTTGACGATGAAACACAGAAATTGCATCGGAAATTAATACAAAAGGCACAATGCCGACTTAAGGACGAGACGACTGACTGATCTTACTGACTATGTTTTTAACCAATCCTGTGACACTAGTTATAGATTTCGATGCTTCACACCAGGTTTACTCTATCCCTTGGACCTTTTCGCTGACAATGAAACACCGAAATTGCATCGGAATTAAATAGAAAAGGCACAATGCCGACTTAGGTACAAGAAGACTGACTCTTCTTACTGAGTATAATTCGAACCATTCGTGTGACACTAGTTGTAGATTCCGATGCTTCACTTCAGGTTTACTGTATCCCTTGGAACTTCTTATTGACGATGAAACACAGAAATTGCATCAGAATTAAATACAAATGGCACAATACCGACTTAAGTACAAGAAGAATGTCTCTTCTTACTGACTATGTTTTGAACCATTCCTGTGACACTAGTTATTGATTCCGATGCTTCACTTCAGGTTTACTGTATCATTTGGACCTTCTTATTTACGATGAAACACAGAAATAACATCGGAATAAAATACAAAAGGCACAATGACGACCTAAGTACAAAAAGACTGACTCTTCTTACTGACTATGTTTTGAACCATTCCCGTGACACTAGTTATAGATTCCGATGCTTCACTTCAGGTTTACTGTATCCCTTGGACCTTCTTATTGACGATGAAACACAGAAATTGCATCGGAATTAAATACAAAAGCCACAATGCCGACTTAAGTACATAAAGACTGACTCTTCTTACTGACTATGTTTTGAACCATTCCCGTGACACTAGTTATAGATTCCGATGCTTCACTTCAGGTTTACTGTATCCCTTGGACCTTCTTATTGACGATGAAACACAGAAATTGCATCGGAATTAAATACAAAAGGCACAATGCCGACTTATGTACAAGAAGGCTGACTCTTCTTACCGTCTATGTGTTGAACCATTCCTGTGACACTAGTTATAGATTCCGATGCATCACTACAGGTGTACCGTATCCCTCTGACCTTCTTATTGACGATGAAACACAGAAATTGCATCGGAATTAAATACAAAAGGCACAATGCCGACGTAAGTGCAAGAAGAATGACTCTACTTACTGACTATGTTTTGAACCATTCCTGTGACACTAGTTACAGATTTCGATCTTTCACACCAGGTTTACTGTATCCCTTGGACCTACTTATTGAAGATGAAACACCAACATTGCATCGGAGTTAAATGGAAAAGGCACAATGCCGACTTAGGTACAAGAAGACTGACTCTTGTTGCTGAGTATAATTTGAACCATTCCTGTGACACTAGTTATAGATTCCGATGCATCACTACAGGTTTACCGTATCCCTTGGACCTTCTTATTGACGACGAAACACAGAAATTGCATCAGAATTAAATAAAAAAGGCACAATGCCGACTTAAGTACAAAAAGACTGACTCTTATAACTGACTATGTTTTGAACCATTCCTGTGACACCAGTTATAGATTCCGTTGCTTCACTTCAGATTTACTGTATCCCTCTGACCTTCTTATTGACGATGAAACACAGAAACTGCATCGGAATTAAATAGAAAAGGCACAATGCCGACCTGTGTACAAGACGACTGACTCTTCTTACTGTCTATGTTTTCAACCATTCCTGTGACACTAGTTATAGATTCCGATGCCTGACTTCAGGTTAACTGTATCCCTTGGACCTTCTTATTGACGGTGATACACAGAAATTGCATCGGAATTTAATACAAAAATGCACAATGCCGACTCAAGGACAAGAAGACTGACTCTTCTTACTATCTATGTTTGAACCATTCCTGTGACACTAGTTATAGATTCCGATGCTTCACTTCAGGTTTACTGTATCCCTCTGACCTTCTTATTGACGATGAAACACAGAAATTGCATCGGAATTAAATATAAATTGCACAATGCCGACTTAAGTACAAGAAGACTGATTCTTCTTCATGACTATGTTTTGAACCATTCCTGTGACACTAGTTATAGATTCCGATGTTTCACTTCAGGTTTACTGTACCCCTCTGACCTTCTTATTGACGATGAAACACAGATATTGCATCGGAATTAAATATAAAATGCACAATGCCGACTTAAGTACAAGAAGACTGATTCTTCTTCATGACTATGTTTTGAACCATTTCTGTGACACAAGTTATAGATTCCGATGCTTCACTTAAGGGTTACTGTATCCCTCGGACCTTCTTTTTGACGATGAAACAAAGAAATTGCATCGGAATTAAATACAAAAGGAACAATGCCGACTTAAGTACAAGAAGACTGACTCTTTTTCCTGACTATGTTTTGAACCATTTCTGTGACACTAGTTATAGATTCCGATGCTTCACTTCAGGGTTACTGTATCCCTCTGACCTTCTTATTGACGATGAAACACAGATATTGCATCGGAATTAAATATAAAATGCACAATGCCGACTTAAGTACAAGAAGACTGATTCTTCTTCATGACTATGTTTTGAACCATTTCTGTGACACAAGTTATAGATTCCGATGCTTCACTTAAGGGTTACTGTATCCCTCGGACCTTCTTGTTGACGATGAAACACAGATATTGCATCGGAATTAAATATAAAATGCACAATGCCGACTTAAGTACAAGAAGACTGATTCTTCTTCATGACTATGTTTTGAACCATTTCTGTGACACAAGTTATAGATTCCGATGCTTCACTTAAGGGTTACTGTATCCCTCGGACCTTCTTGTTGACGATGAAACAAAGAAATTGCATCGGAATTAAATACAAAAGGCACAATACCGACTTAAGTACAAGAAGACTGACTCTTCTTATTGTCTATATTTTGAACCATTCCTGTGACACTAGTTATTGATTCCGATGCTTCACTTCAGGTTTACTGTATCATTTGGACCTTCTCATTTACGTTGAACCACAGATATTACATGGGAATTAAAAACAAAAGGCAAAATGACGACTTAAGTACAAAAAGACTGACTCTTCTTACTGACTATGTTTTGAACCATTCCTGTGACACTAGTTATAGATTCCGATGCTTCACTACAGGTTTACTGTATTCCTCTGCCCTTATTGCCGATGAAACACAGAAATTGCATCGGAATTAAATACAAAAGGCACAATACCGACTTAAGTACATGAAGACTGACTCTTCTTACTGTCTATGTTTTGAACCATTCCTGTGACACTAGTTATAGATTCCGATGCTTGACTTCAGGTTTACTGTACCCCTTGGACCTTCTTATTGACGATCATACACAGAAATTGCATCGGAATTGAATACAAAAATGCACAATGCCGACTTAAGGACAAGAATACTGACTCATCTTACTGCATATGTTTTGAACCATTCCTGTGACACTAGTTATAGATTCCGATGCTGCACTTCAGGTTTACTGTATCCGTCTGACCTTCTTATTGACGATGAAAGACAGAAATTGCATCGGAATTAAATACAAAAGGCACAATGCCGACTTAAGTGCAAGAAGACTGACTCTTCTTACTGTCTATGTTTGAACCATTCCTGTGAAACTAGTCACAGATTTCGATGCTTCACACCAGGCTTACTGTATCCCTTGGACCATCTCATTGACAATGAAACACCGAAATTGCATCGGAAGTTAATAGAAAAGGCACAGTGCCGACTCAGGTACAGGAAGACTGACTCTTGTTACCGAGTATGTTTTGAACCATTCCTGTGACACTAGTTATAGATTCCGATGCTTCACTTCAGGTTTACTGTATCCCTTGGAACTTCTTATTGACGATTAAACACAGAAATTGCTTCGGAATTAAATACAAAAGGCACAATACCGACTTAAGTACAAGAAGACTGACTCTTCTTTTTGTCTATATTTTGAACCATTCCTGTGACACTAGTTATTGATTCCGATGCTTCACTTCAGGTTTACTGTATCATTTGGACCTTCTTCTTTACGTTGAAACACAGAAATTACATGGGAATTAAAAACAAAAGGCAAAATGACGACTTAAGTACAAAAAGACTGACTCTTCTTACTGACTATGTTTTGAACCATTCCGGTGACACTAGTTATAGATTCCGATGCTTCACTACAGGTTTACTGTATCCCTCTGACCTTATTGCCGATGAAACACAGAAATTGAATCGGCATTAAATACAAAAGGCACAATACCGACTTAAGTACATTAAGACTGACTCTTCTTACTGTCTATGTTTTGAACCAATCCTGTGACACTAGTTATAGATTCCGATGCTTGACTTCAGGTTTACTGTATCCCTTGGACCTTCTTATTGACGATCATACACAGAAATTGCATCGGAATTGAATACAAAAATGCACAATGCCGACTCAAGTTCAAGAAGACTGACTCTTCTTACTATCTATGCTTTGAACCATTGCTGTGACACTAGTTATAGATTCCGAAGCTTCACTTCAGGTTTACTGTATCCCTCTGACCTTCTTATTGACGATGAAACACAGAAATTGCATCGGAATTAAATACAAAAGGCACAATGCCGACTTAAGTGCAAGAAGACTGACTCTACTTACTGACTATGTTTTGAACCAATCCTGTGACACTAGTTATAGATTTCGATGCTTCACACCAGGTTTACTGTATCCCTTGGACCTTCTCATTGACAATGAAACACCGAAATTGCATCGGAATTAAATAGAAAAGGCACAATGCCGACTTAGGTACAAGAAGACTGACTCTTCTTACTGACTATGTTTTGAACCATTCCTGTGACTCTAGTTATAGATTCCGATGCCTCACTTCAGGTTTACTGTATCCCTTGGACCTGCTTTTTGACGATGAATCACAGAAATTTCATCGGAAATTAATACAAAAGGCACAATGCCGACTTAAGGACGAGAAGGCTGACTGATCTTACTGACTACGTTCTGAACCATTCCTGTGACACCAGTTATAGATTCCGATGCTTAACTTCAGTTTTACTGTATCCCTCTGACCTTCCTATTGACGATGAAACACAGAAATTGGATCGGAATTAAATACAAAAGGCACAATGCCGACTTAAGTACAAAAAGACTGACTCTTCTTATTGACTATGTTTTGAACCATTCCTGTGACACCAGTTATAGATTAAGATGCTTCACTTCAGGTTTACTGTATCCCTTGGACCTTCCTATTGACGATGAAACACAGATATTGCATCGGAATTAAATACAAAATGCACAATGCCGACTTAAGGACAAGAAAACTGACTCATCTTACTGCCTATGTTTTGAACCATTCCTGTGACACTAGTTATAGATTCCGATGCTTCACTTCAGGTTTACCGTATCCCTCTGACCTTCTTATTGACGATGAAAGACAGAAATTGCTTCGGAATTAAATACAAAAGGCACAATGCCGACTTAAGTGCAAGAAGACTGAGTCTTCTTAGTGTCTATGTTTGAACCATTCCTGTGAAACTAGTCACAGATTTCGATGCTTCACACCCGGTTTACTGTATCCCTTGGACCTTCTCATTGACAATGAAACACCGAAATTGCATCGGAAGTTAATAGAAAAGGCACAGTGCCGACGTAGGTACAGGAAGACTGACTCTTGTTACCGAGTATGTTTTGAACCATTCCTGTGACACTAGTTATAGATTCCGATGCTTCACTTCAGGTTTACTGTATCCCTTGGAACTTCTTATTGACGATTAAACACAGAAATTGCATCGGATTTAAATACAAAAGGCACAATGCCGACTTAGGTACAAGAAGACTGACTCTTGTTACTGAGTATGTTTTGAAACATTCCTGTGACACTAGTTATGGATTCCGATGCTTCACTTCAGGTTTGCTGTATCCCTTGGACCTTCTTATTGACGATGAGACACAGAAATTGCATCGGAATTAAATACATAAGGCACAATGCCGACATAAGTACATGAAGACTGACACTTCTTACTGACTATGTTTTGAACCATTCCTGTGACTCTAGTTATAGATTCCGATGCCTCACTTCAGGTTTACTGTATCCCTTGGACCTGCTTTTTGACGATGAAACACAGAAATTGCATCGGAAATTAATACAAAAGGCACAATGCCGACTTAAGGACGAGACGACTGACTGATCTTACTGACTATGTTTTTAACCAATCCTGTGACACTAGTTATAGATTTCGATGCTTCACACCAGGTTTACTCTATCCCTTGGACCTTTTCGCTGGCAATGAAACACCGAAATTGCATCGGAATTAAATAGAAAAGGCACAATGCCGACTTAGGTACTAGAAGACTGACTCTTCTTACTGAGTATAATTCGAACCATTCGTGTGACACTAGTTGTAGATTCCGATGCTTCACTTCAGGTTTACTGTATCCCTTGGAACTTCTTATTGACGATGAAACACAGAAATTGCATCAGAATTAAATACAAATGGCACAATACCGACTTAAGTACAAGAAGAATGTCTCTTCTTACTGACTATGTTTTGAACCATTCCTGTGACACTAGTTATTGATTCCGATGCTTCACTTCAGGTTTACTGTATCATTTGGACCTTCTTATTTACGATGAAACACAGAAATAACATCGGAATAAAATACAAAAGGCACAATGACGACCTAAGTACAAAAAGACTGACTCTTCTTACTGACTATGTTTTGAACCATTCCTGTGACACTAGTTACAGATTTCGATCTTTCACACCAGGTTTACTGTATCCCTTGGACCTACTTATTGAAGATGAAACACCAACATTGCATCGGAGTTAAATGGAAAAGGCACAATGCCGACTTAGGTACAAGAAGACTGACTCTTGTTGCTGAGTATAATTTGAACCATTCCTGCGACACTAGTTATAGATTCCGATGCATCACTACAGGTATACCGTATCCCTTGGACCTTCTTATTGACGACGAAACACAGAAATTGCATCAGAATTAAATAAAAAAGGCACAATGCCGACTTAAGTACAAAAAGACTGACTCTTATAACTGACTATGTTTTGAACCATTCCTGTGACACCAGTTATAGATTCCGTTGCTTCACTTCAGATTTACTGTATCCCTCTGACCTTCTTATTGACGATGAAACACAGAAACTGCATCGGAATTAAATAGAAAAGGCACAATGCCGACCTGTGTACAAGACGACTTACTCTTCTTACTGTCTATGTTTTCAACCATTCCTGTGACACTAGTTATAGATTCCGATGCTTGACTTCAGGTTAACTGTATCCCTTGGACCTTCTTATTGACGGTGATACACAGAAATTGCATCGGAATTTAATACAAAAATGCACAATGCCGACTCAAGGACAAGAAGACTGACTCTTCTTACTATCTATGTTTGAACCATTCCTGTGACACTAGTTATAGATTCCGATGCTTCACTTCAGGTTTACTGTATCCCTCTGACCTTCTTATTGACGATGAAACACAGAAATTGCATCGGAATTAAATATAAAATGCACAATGCCGACTTAAGTACAAGAAGACTGATTCTTCTTCATGACTATGTTTTGTACCATTCCTGTGACACAAGTTATAGATTCCGATGCTTCACTTAAGGGTTACTGTATCCCTCGGACCTTCTTTTTGACGATGAAACAAAGAAATTGCATCGGAATTAAATACAAAAGGAACAATGCCGACTTAAGTACAAGAAGACTGACTCTTTTTCCTGACTATGTTTTGAACCATTTCTGTGACACTAGTTATAGATTCCGATGCTTCACTTCAGGGTTACTGTATCCCTCTGACCTTCTTATTGACGATGAAACACAGATATTGCATCGGAATTAAATATAAAATGCACAATGCCGACTTAAGTACAAGAAGACTGATTCTTCTTCATGACTATGTTTTGAACCATTTCTGTGACACAAGTTATAGATTCCGATGCTTCACTTAAGGGTTACTGTATCCCTCGGACCTTCTTGTTGACGATGAAACACAGATATTGCATCGGAATTAAATATAAAATGCACAATGCCGACTTAAGTACAAGAAGACTGATTCTTCTTCATGACTATGTTTTGAACCATTTCTGTGACACAAGTTATAGATTCCGATGCTTCACTTAAGGGTTACTGTATCCCTCGGACCTTCTTGTTGACGATGAAACAAAGAAATTGCATCGGAATTAAATACAAAAGGCACAATACCGACTTAAGTACAAGAAGACTGACTCTTCTTATTGTCTATATTTTGAACCATTCCTGTGACACTAGTTATTGATTCCGATGCTTCACTTCAGGTTTACTGTATCATTTGGACCTTCTCATTTACGTTGAACCACAGATATTACATGGGAATTAAAAACAAAAGGCAAAATGACGACTTAAGTACAAAAAGACTGACTCTTCTTACTGACTATGTTTTGAACCATTCCTGTGACACTAGTTATAGATTCCGATGCTTCACTACAGGTTTACTGTATTCCTCTGCCCTTATTGCCGATGAAACACAGAAATTGCATCGGAATTAAATACAAAAGGCACAATACCGACTTAAGTACATGAAGACTGACTCTTCTTACTGTCTATGTTTTGAACCATTCCTGTGACACTAGTTATAGATTCCGATGCTTGACTTCAGGTTTACTGTACCCCTTGGACCTTCTTATTGACGATCATACACAGAAATTGCATCGGACTTGAATACAAAAATGCACAATGCCGACTTAAGGACAAGAATACTGACTCATCTTACTGCATATGTTTTGAACCATTCCTGTGACACTAGTTATAGATTCCGATGCTTCACTTCAGGTTTACTGTATCCGTCTGACCTTCTTATTGACGATGAAAGACAGAAATTGCATCGGAATTAAATACAAAAGGCACAATGCCGACTTAAGTGCAAGAAGACTGACTCTTCTTACTGTCTATGTTTGAACCATTCCTGTGAAACTAGTCACAGATTTCGATGCTTCACACCAGGCTTACTGTATCCCTTGGACCATCTCATTGACAATGAAACACCGAAATTGCATCGGAAGTTAATAGAAAAGGCACAGTGCCGACTCAGGTACAGGAAGACTGACTCTTGTTACCGAGTATGTTTTGAACCATTCCTGTGACACTAGTTATAGATTCCGATGCTTCACTTCAGGTTTACTGTATCCCTTGGAACTTCTTATTGACGATTAAACACAGAAATTGCTTCGGAATTAAATACAAAAGGCACAATACCGACTTAAGTACAAGAAGACTGACTCTTCTTTTTGTCTATATTTTGAACCATTCCTGTGACACTAGTTATTGATTCCGATGCTTCACTTCAGGTTTACTGTATCATTTTGGCCTTCTTATTTACGTTGAAACACAGAAATTACATGGGAATTAAAAACAAAAGGCAAAATGACGACTTAAGTACAAAAAGACTGACTCTTCTTACTGACTATGTTTTGAACCATTCCTGTGACACTAGTTATAGATTCCGATGCTTCACTACAGGTTTACTGTATCCCTCTGACCTTATTGCCGATGAAACACAGAAATTGAATCGGCATTAAATACAAAAGGCACAATACCGACTTAAGTACATTAAGACTGACTCTTCTTACTGTCTATGTTTTGAACCATTCCTGTGACACTAGTTATAGATTCCGATGCTTGACTTCAGGTTTACTGTATCCCTTGGACCTTCTTATTGACGATCATACACAGAAATTGCATCGGAATTGAATACAAAAATGCACAATGCCGACTCAAGTTCAAGAAGACTGACTCTTCTTACTATCTATGCTTTGAACCATTGCTGTGACACTAGTTATAGATTCCGAAGCTTCACTTCAGGTTTACTGTATCCCTCTGACCTTCGTATTGACGATGAAACACAGAAATTGCATCGGAATTAAATATAAAATGCACAATGCCGACTTAAGTCCAAGAAGACTGATTCTTCTTCCTGACTATAATTTGAACCATTCCTGTGGCACTAGTTATAGATTCCGATGCTTCACTTCAGGGTTACTGTATCCCTCTGACCTTCTTATTGACGATAAAACACAGAAATTGCATCGGAATTAAATACAAAAGGCGTAATGCCGACTTAAGTACAAGAAGACTGACTCTTCATACTGTCTATGTTTTGAACCATTCCTGTGGCACTAGTTATAGATTCCGATGCTTCACTTCAGGTTTACTGCATCATTCGGACCTTCTTATTTACGATGAAACACAGATATTACATCGGAATAAAATACGAAAAGCACAATGCCGACTTAAGTACAAAAAGGCTGACTCTTCTTACTGACTATGTTCTGAACCATTCCTGTGACACCAGTTATAGATTCCGATGCTTCACTTCAGTTTTACTGTATCCCTCTGACCTTCCTATTGACGATGAAACACAGAAATTGGATCGGAATTAAATACAAAAGGCACAATGCCGACTTAAGTACAAAAAGACTGACTCTTCTTATTGACTATGTTTTGAACCATTCCTGTGACACCAGTTATAGATTAAGATGCTTCACTTCAGGTTTACTGTATCCCTTGGACCTTCCTATTGACGATGAAACACAGATATTGCATCGGAATTAAATACAAAATGCACAATGCCGACTTAAGGACAAGAAAACTGACTCATCTTACTGCCTATGTTTTGAACCATTCCTGTGACACTAGTTATAGATTCCGATGCTTCACTTCAGGTTTACCGTATCCCTCTGACCTTCTTATTGACGATGAAAGACAGAAATTGCTTCGGAATTAAATACAAAAGGCACAATGCCGACTTAAGTGCAAGAAGACTGAGTCTTCTTACTGTCTATGTTTGAACCATTCCTGTGAAACTAGTCACAGATTTCGATGCTTCACACCCGGTTTACTGTATCCCTTGGACCTTCTCATTGACAATGAAACACCGAAATTGCATCGGAAGTTAATAGAAAAGGCACAGTGCCGACGTAGGTACAGGAAGACTGACTCTTGTTACCGAGTATGTTTTGAACCATTCCTGTGACACTAGTTATAGATTCCGATGCTTCACTTCAGGTTTACTGTATCCCTTGGAACTTCTTATTGACGATTAAACACAGAAATTGCATCGGATTTAAATACAAAAGGCACAATGCCGACTTAGGTACAAGAAGACTGACTCTTGTTACTGAGTATGTTTTGAAACATTCCTGTGACACTAGTTATGGATTCCGATGCTACACTTCAGGTTTGCTGTATCCCTTGGACCTTCTTATTGACGATGAGACACAGAAATTGCATCGGAATTAAATACATAAGGCACAATGCCGACATAAGTACATGAAGACTGACACTTCTTACTGACTATGTTTTGAACCATTCCTGTGACTCTAGTTATAGATTCCGATGCCTCACTTCAGGTTTACTGTATCCCTTGGACCTGCTTTTTGACGATGAAACACAGAAATTGCATCGGAAATTAATACAAAAGGCACAATGCCGACTTAAGGACGAGACGACTGACTGATCTTACTGACTATGTTTTTAACCAATCCTGTGACACTAGTTATAGATTTCGATGCTTCACACCAGGTTTACTCTATCCCTTGGACCTTTTCGCTGGCAATGAAACACCGAAATTGCATCGGAATTAAATAGAAAAGGCACAATGCCGACTTAGGTACAAGAAGACTGACTCTTCTTACTGAGTATAATTCGAACCATTCGTGTGACACTAGTTGTAGATTCCGATGCTTCACTTCAGGTTTACTGTATCCCTTGGAACTTCTTATTGACGATGAAACACAGAAATTGCATCAGAATTAAATACAAATGGCACAATACCGACTTAAGTACAAGAAGAATGTCTCTTCTTACTGACTATGTTTTGAACCATTCCTGTGACACTAGTTATTGATTCCGATGCTTCACTTCAGGTTTACTGTATCATTTGGACCTTCTTATTTACGATGAAACACAGAAATAACATCGGAATAAAATACAAAAGGCACAATGACGACCTAAGTACAAAAAGACTGACTCTTCTTACTGACTATGTTTTGAACCATTCCTGTGACACTAGTTACAGATTTCGATCTTTCACACCAGGTTTACTGTATCCCTTGGACCTACTTATTGAAGATGAAACACCAACATTGCATCGGAGTTAAATGGAAAAGGCACAATGCCGACTTAGGTACAAGAAGACTGACTCTTGTTGCTGAGTATAATTTGAACCATTCCTGCGACACTAGTTATAGATTCCGATGCATCACTTCAGATTTACTGTATCCCTCTGACCTTCTTATTGACGATGAAACACAGAAACTGCATCGGAATTAAATAGAAAAGGCACAATGCCGACCTGTGTACAAGACGACTTACTCTTCTTACTGTCTACGTTTTCAACCATTCCTGTGACACTAGTTATAGATTCCGATGCTTGACTTCAGGTTAACTGTATCCCTTGGACCTTCTTATTTACGATGAAACACAGAAATAACATCGGAATAAAATACAAAAGGCACAATGACGACCTAAGTACAAAAAGACTGACTCTTATAACTGACTATGTTTTGAACCATTCCTGTGACACCAGTTATAGATTCCGTTGCCTCACTTCAGATTTACTGTATCCCTCTGACCTTCTTATTGACGATGAAACACAGAAACTGCATCGGAATTAAATAGAAAAGGCACAATGCCGACCTGTGTACAAGACGACTTACTCTTCTTACTGTCTATGTTTTCAACCATTCCTGTGACACTAGTTATAGATTCCGATGCTTGACTTCAGGTTAACTGTATCCCTTGGACCTTCTTATTGACGGTGATACACAGAAATTGCATCGGAATTTAATACAAAAATGCACAATGCCGACTCAAGGACAAGAAGACTGACTCTTCTTACTATCTATGTTTGAACCATTCCTGTGACACTAGTTATAGATTCCGATGCTTCACTTCAGGTTTACTGTATCCCTCTGACCTTCTTATTGACGATGAAACACAGAAATTGCATCGGAATTAAATATAAAATGCACAATGCCGACTTAAGTACAAGAAGACTGATTCTTCTTCATGACTATGTTTTGAACCATTCCTGTGACACTAGTTATAGATTCCGATGTTTCACTTCAGGTTTACTGTATCCCTCTGACCTTCTTATTGACGATGAAACACAGAAATTGCATCGGAATTAAATATAAAATGCACAATGCCGACTTAAGTACAAGAAGACTGATTCTTCTTCATGACTATGTTTTGAACCATTCCTGTGACACTAGTTATAGATTCCGATGTTTCACTTCAGGTTTACTGTATCCCTCTGACCTTCTTATTGACGATAAAACACAAAAATTGCATCGGAATTAAATACAAAAGGCGCAATGCCGACTTAAGTACAAGAAGACTGACACTTCATACTGTCTATGTTTTGAACCATTCCTGTGGCACTAGTTATAGATTCCGATGCTTTACTTCAGGTTTACTGCATCATTCGGACCTTCTTATTTACGATGAAACACAGAAATTGGATCGGAATTAAATACAAAAGGCACAATGCCGACTTAAGTACAAAAAGACTGACTCTTCTTACTGTCTATGTTTGAACCATTCCTGTGAAACTAGTCACAGATTTCGATGCTTCACACCAGGTTTACTGTATCCCTTGGACCTTCTCATTGACAATGAATCACCGAAATTGCATCGGAAGTTAATAGAAAAGGCACAGTGCCGACTCAGGTACAGGAAGACTGACTCTTGTTACCGAGTATGTTTTGAACCATTCCTGTGACACTAGTTATAGATTCCGATGCTTCACTTCAGGTTTACTGTATCCCTTGGAACTTCTTATTGACGATTAAACACAGAACTTGCATCGGAATTAAATACAAAAGGCACAATACCGACTTAAGTACAAGAAGACTGACTCTTCTTTTTGTCTATATTTTGAACCATTCCTGTGACACTAGTTATTGATTCCGATGCTTCACTTCAGGTTTACTGTATCATTTGGACCTTCTTATTTACGTTGAAACACAGAAATTTCATGGGAATTAAAAACAAAAGGCAAACTGACGACTTAAGTACAAAAAGACTGACTCTTCTTACTGACTATATTTTGAACCATTCCTGTGACACTAGTTATAGATTCCGATGCTTCACTACAGGTTTACTGTATCGCTCTGACCTTATTGCCGATGAAACACAGAAATTGAATCGGCAATAAATACAAAAGGCACAATACCGACTTAACTACATTAAGACTGACTCTTCTTACTGTCTATGTTTTGAACCATTCCTGTGACACTAGTTATAGATTCCGATGCTTGACTTCAGGTTTACCGTATCCCTTGTACCTTCTTATTGGCGATCATACACAGAAATTGCATCGGAATTGAATACAAAAATGCACAATGCCGACTCAAGTTCAAGAAGACTGACTCTTCTTACTATCTATGCTTTGAACCATTGCTGTGACACTAGTTATAGATTCCGAAGCTTCACTTCAGGTTTACTGTATCCCTCTGACCTTCGTATTGACGATGAAACACAGAAATTGCATCGGAATTAAATATAAAATGCACAATGCCCACTTAAGTCCAAGAAGACTGATTCTTCTTCCTGACTATGTTTTGAACCATTCCTGTGGCACTAGTTATAGATTCCGATGCTTCACTTCAGGGTTACTGTATCCCTCTGACCTTCTTATTGACGATAAAACACAGAAATTGCATCGGAATTAAATACAAAAGGCGCAATGCCGACTTAAGTACAAGAAGACTGACTCTTCATACTGTCTACGTTTTGAACCATTCCTGTGGCTCTAGTTATAGATTCCGATGCTTCACTTCAGGTTTACTGCATCATTCGGACCTCTTATTTACGATGAAACACAGATATTACATCGGAATAAAATACGAAAAGCACAATGCCGACTTAAGTACAAAAAGGCTGACTCTTCTTACTGACTATGTTCTGAACCATTCCTGTGACACCAGTTATAAATTCCGATGCTTCACTTCAGTTTTACTGTATCCCTCTGACCTTCCTGTTGACGATGAAACACAGAAATTGGATCGGAATTAAATACAAAAGGCACAATGCCGACTTAAGTACAAAAAGACTGACTCTTCTTATTGACTATGTTTTGAACCATTCCTGTGACACCAGTTATAGATTAAGATGCTTCACTTCAGGTTTACTGTATCCCTTGGACCTTCCTATTGACGATGAAACACAGATATTGCATCGGAATTAAATACAAAATGCACAATGCCGACTTAAGGACAAGAAAACTGACTCATCTTACTGCCTATGTTTTGAACCATTCCTGTGACACTAGTTATAGATTCCGATGCTTCACTTCAGGTTTACTGTATCCCTCTGACCTTCTTATTGACGATGAAAGACAGAAATTGCATCGGAATTAAATACAAAAGGCACAATGCCGACTTAAGTGCAAGAAGACTGACTCTTCTTACTGTCTATGTTTGAACCATTCCTGTGAAACTAGTCATAGATTTCGATGCTTCACACCAGGTTTACTGTATCCCTTGGACCTTCTCATTGACAATGAAACACCGAAATTGCATCGGAAGTTAAAAGAAAAGGCACAGTGCCGACGTAGGTACAGGAAGACTGACTCTTGTTACCGAGTATGTTTTGAACCATTCCTGTGACACTAGTTATAGATTCCGATGCTTCACTTCAGGTTTACTGTATCCCTCTGACCTTCTTATTGACGATGAAAGACAGAAATTGCATCGGAATTAAATACAAAAGGCACAATGCCGACTTAAGTGCAAGAAGACTGACTCTTCTTATTGTCTATGTTTGAACCATTCCTGTGAAACTCGTCATAGATTTCGATGCTTCACACCAGGTTTACTGTATCCCTTGGACCTTCTCATTGACAATGAAACACCGAAATTGCATCGGAAGTTAATAGAAAAGGCACAGTGCCGACGTAGGTACAGGAAGACTGACTCTTGTTACCGAGTATGTTTTGAACCATTCCTGTGACACTAGTTATAGATTCCGATGCTTCACTTCAGGTTTACTGTATCCCTTGGAACTTCTTATTGACGATTAAACACAGAAATTGCATCGGATTTAAATACAAAAGGCACAATGCCGACTTAGGTACAAGAAGACTGACTCTTGTTACTGAGTATGTTTTGAAACATTCCTGTGACACTAGTTATGGATTCCGATGCTTCACTTCAGGTTTGCTGTATCCCTTGGACCTTCTTATTGACGATGAGACACAGAAATTGCATCGGAATTAAATACATAAGGCAGAATGCCGACATAAGTACATGAAGACTGACACTTCTTACTGACTATGTTTTGAACCATTCCTGTGACTCTAGTTATAGATTCCGATGCCTCACTTCAGGTTTACTGTATCCCTTGGACCTGCTTTTTGACGATGAAACACAGAAATTGCATCGGAAATTAATACAAAAGGCACAATGCCGACTTAAGGACGAGACGACTGACTGATCCTACTGACTATGTTTTTAACCAATCCTGTGACACTAGTTATAGATTTGATGCTTCACACCAGGTTTACTCTATCCCTTGGACCTTTTCGCTGGCAATGAAACACCGAAATTGCATCGGAATTAAATAGAAAAGGCACAATGCCGACTTAGGTACAAGAAGACTGACTCTTCTTACTGAGTATAATTCGAACCATTCGTGTGACACTAGTTGTAGATTCCGATGCTTCACTTCAGGTTTACTGTATCCCTTGATACTTCTTATTGACGATGAAACACAGAAATTGCATCAGAATTAAATACAAATGGCACAATACCGACTTAAGTACAAGAAGAATGTCTCTTCTTACTGACTATGTTTTGAACCATTCCTGTGACACTAGTTATTGTTTCCGATGCTTCACTTCAGGTTTACTGTATCATTTGGACCTTCTTATTTACGATGAAACACAGAAATAACATCGGATTAAATACAAAAGGCACAATGACGACTTAAGTACAAAAAGACTGACTCTGCTTACTGACTATGTTTTGAACCATTCTTGTGACACTAGTTATAGATTCCGATGCTTCACTTCAGGTTTACTGTATCCCTTGGACCTTCGTACTGACGATGAAACACAGAATTTGCATCGGAATTAAATACAAAAGGCACAATGCCGACTTAAGTACATAAAGACTGACTCTTCTTACTGACTATGTTTTGAACCATTCCCGTGACACTAGTTATAGATTCCGATGCTTCACTTCAGGTTTACTGTATCCCTTGGACCTTCTTATTGACGATGAAACACAGGAATTGCATCGGAATTAAATACAAAAGGCACAATGCCGACTTATGTACAAGAAGGCTGACTCTTCTTACCGTCTGTGTGTTGAACCATTCCTGTGACACTAGTTATAGATTCCGATGCATCACTACAGGTTTACCGTATCCCTTGGACCTTCTTATTGACGATGAAACACAGAAATTGCATCGGAATTAAATAAAAAAGGCACAATGCCAACTTAAGGACAAGAAAACTGACTCTTCTTACTGCCTATGGTTTGAACCATTCCTGTGACACTAGTTATAGATTCCGATGCTTCACTACAGGTTTACTGTATCGCTCTGACCTTATTGCCGATGAAACACAGAAATTGAATCGGCAATAAATACAAAAGGCACAATACCGACTTAACTACATTAAGACTGACTCTTCTTACTGTCTATGTTTTGAACCATTCCTGTGACACTAGTTATAGATTCCGATGCTTGACTTCAGGTTTACTGTATCCCTTGTACCTTCTTATTGGCGATCATACACAGAAATTGCATCGGAATTGAATACAAAAATGCACAATGCCGACTCAAGTTCAAGAAGACTGACTCTTCTTACTATCTATGCTTTGAACCATTGCTGTGACACTAGTTATAGATTCCGAAGCTTCACTTCAGGTTTACTGTATCCCTCTGACCTTCGTATTGACGATGAAACACAGAAATTGCATCGGAATTAAATATAAAATGCACAATGCCCACTTAAGTCCAAGAAGACTGATTCTTCTTCCTGACTATGTTTTGAACCATTCCTGTGGCACTAGTTATAGATTCCGATGCTTCACTTCAGGGTTACTGTATCCCTCTGACCTTCTTATTGACGATAAAACACAGAAATTGCATCGGAATTAAATACAAAAGGCGCAATGCCGACTTAAGTACAAGAAGACTGACTCTTCATACTGTCTACGTTTTGAACCATTCCTGTGGCTCTAGTTATAGATTCCGATGCTTCACTTCAGGTTTACTGCATCATTCGGACCTCTTATTTACGATGAAACACAGATATTACATCGGAATAAAATACGAAAAGCACAATGCCGACTTAAGTACAAAAAGGCTGACTCTTCTTACTGACTATGTTCTGAACCATTCCTGTGACACCAGTTATAAATTCCGATGCTTCACTTCAGTTTTACTGTATCCCTCTGACCTTCCTGTTGACGATGAAACACAGAAATTGGATCGGAATTAAATACAAAAGGCACAATGCCGACTTAAGTACAAAAAGACTGACTCTTCTTATTGACTATGTTTTGAACCATTCCTGTGACACCAGTTATAGATTAAGATGCTTCACTTCAGGTTTACTGTATCCCTTGGAACTTCTTATTGACGATTAAACACAGAAATTGCATCGGATTTAAATACAAAAGGCACAATGCCGACTTAGGTACAAGAAGACTGACTCTTGTTACTGAGTATGTTTTGAAACATTCCTGTGACACTAGTTATGGATTCCGATGCTTCACTTCAGGTTTGCTGTATCCCTTGGACCTTCTTATTGACGATGAGACACAGAAATTGCATCGGAATTAAATACATAAGGCAGAATGCCGACATAAGTACATGAAGACTGACACTTCTTACTGACTATGTTTTGAACCATTCCTGTGACTCTAGTTATAGATTCCGATGCCTCACTTCAGGTTTACTGTATCCCTTGGACCTGCTTTTTGACGATGAAACACAGAAATTGCATCGGAAATTAATACAAAAGGCACAATGCCGACTTAAGGACGAGACGACTGACTGATCCTACTGACTATGTTTTTAACCAATCCTGTGACACTAGTTATAGATTTGATGCTTCACACCAGGTTTACTCTATCCCTTGGACCTTTTCGCTGGCAATGAAACACCGAAATTGCATCGGAATTAAATAGAAAAGGCACAATGCCGACTTAGGTACAAGAAGACTGACTCTTCTTACTGAGTATAATTCGAACCATTCGTGTGACACTAGTTGTAGATTCCGATGCTTCACTTCAGGTTTACTGTATCCCTTGATACTTCTTATTGACGATGAAACACAGAAATTGCATCAGAATTAAATACAAATGGCACAATACCGACTTAAGTACAAGAAGAATGTCTCTTCTTACTGACTATGTTTTGAACCATTCCTGTGACACTAGTTATAGATTCCGATGCTTCACTACAGGTTTACTGTATCGCTCTGACCTTATTGCCGATGAAACACAGAAATTGAATCGGCAATAAATACAAAAGGCACAATACCGACTTAACTACATTAAGACTGACTCTTCTTACTGTCTATGTTTTGAACCATTCCTGTGACACTAGTTATAGATTCCGATGCTTGACTTCAGGTTTACTGTATCCCTTGTACCTTCTTATTGGCGATCATACACAGAAATTGCATCGGAATTGAATACAAAAATGCACAATGCCGACTCAAGTTCAAGAAGACTGACTCTTCTTACTATCTATGCTTTGAACCATTGCTGTGACACTAGTTATAGATTCCGAAGCTTCACTTCAGGTTTACTGTATCCCTCTGACCTTCGTATTGACGATGAAACACAGAAATTGCATCGGAATTAAATATAAAATGCACAATGCCCACTTAAGTCCAAGAAGACTGATTCTTCTTCCTGACTATGTTTTGAACCATTCCTGTGGCACTAGTTATAGATTCCGATGCTTCACTTCAGGGTTACTGTATCCCTCTGACCTTCTTATTGACGATAAAACACAGAAATTGCATCGGAATTAAATACAAAAGGCGCAATGCCGACTTAAGTACAAGAAGACTGACTCTTCATACTGTCTACGTTTTGAACCATTCCTGTGGCTCTAGTTATAGATTCCGATGCTTCACTTCAGGTTTACTGCATCATTCGGACCTCTTATTTACGATGAAACACAGATATTACATCGGAATAAAATACGAAAAGCACAATGCCGACTTAAGTACAAAAAGGCTGACTCTTCTTACTGACTATGTTCTGAACCATTCCTGTGACACCAGTTATAAATTCCGATGCTTCACTTCAGTTTTACTGTATCCCTCTGACCTTCCTGTTGACGATGAAACACAGAAATTGGATCGGAATTAAATACAAAAGGCACAATGCCGACTTAAGTACAAAAAGACTGACTCTTCTTATTGACTATGTTTTGAACCATTCCTGTGACACCAGTTATAGATTAAGATGCTTCACTTCAGGTTTACTGTATCCCTTGGACCTTCCTATTGACGATGAAACACAGATATTGCATCGGAATTAAATACAAAATGCACAATGCCGACTTAAGGACAAGAAAACTGACTCATCTTACTGCCTATGTTTTGAACCATTCCTGTGACACTAGTTATAGATTCCGATGCTTCACTTCAGGTTTACTGTATCCCTCTGACCTTCTTATTGACGATGAAAGACAGAAATTGCATCGGAATTAAATACAAAAGGCACAATGCCGACTTAAGTGCAAGAAGACTGACTCTTCTTACTGTCTATGTTTGAACCATTCCTGTGAAACTAGTCATAGATTTCGATGCTTCACACCAGGTTTACTGTATCCCTTGGACCTTCTCATTGACAATGAAACACCGAAATTGCATCGGAAGTTAAAAGAAAAGGCACAGTGCCGACGTAGGTACAGGAAGACTGACTCTTGTTACCGAGTATGTTTTGAACCATTCCTGTGACACTAGTTATAGATTCCGATGCTTCACTTCAGGTTTACTGTATCCCTCTGACCTTCTTATTGACGATGAAAGACAGAAATTGCATCGGAATTAAATACAAAAGGCACAATGCCGACTTAAGTGCAAGAAGACTGACTCTTCTTATTGTCTATGTTTGAACCATTCCTGTGAAACTCGTCATAGATTTCGATGCTTCACACCAGGTTTACTGTATCCCTTGGACCTTCTCATTGACAATGAAACACCGAAATTGCATCGGAAGTTAATAGAAAAGGCACAGTGCCGACGTAGGTACAGGAAGACTGACTCTTGTTACCGAGTATGTTTTGAACCATTCCTGTGACACTAGTTATAGATTCCGATGCTTCACTTCAGGTTTACTGTATCCCTTGGAACTTCTTATTGACGATTAAACACAGAAATTGCATCGGATTTAAATACAAAAGGCACAATGCCGACTTAGGTACAAGAAGACTGACTCTTGTTACTGAGTATGTTTTGAAACATTCCTGTGACACTAGTTATGGATTCCGATGCTTCACTTCAGGTTTGCTGTATCCCTTGGACCTTCTTATTGACGATGAGACACAGAAATTGCATCGGAATTAAATACATAAGGCAGAATGCCGACATAAGTACATGAAGACTGACACTTCTTACTGACTATGTTTTGAACCATTCCTGTGACTCTAGTTATAGATTCCGATGCCTCACTTCAGGTTTACTGTATCCCTTGGACCTGCTTTTTGACGATGAAACACAGAAATTGCATCGGAAATTAATACAAAAGGCACAATGCCGACTTAAGGACGAGACGACTGACTGATCCTACTGACTATGTTTTTAACCAATCCTGTGACACTAGTTATAGATTTGATGCTTCACACCAGGTTTACTCTATCCCTTGGACCTTTTCGCTGGCAATGAAACACCGAAATTGCATCGGAATTAAATAGAAAAGGCACAATGCCGACTTAGGTACAAGAAGGCTGACTCTTCTTACTGAGTATGTTTTGAAACATTCCTGTGACACTAGTTATGGATTCCGATGCTTCACTTCAGGTTTGCTGTATCCCTTGGACCTTCTTATTGACGATGAGACACAGAAATTGCATCGGAATTAAATACATAAGGCAGAATGCCGACATAAGTACATGAAGACTGACTCTTCTTACTGAGTATAATTCGAACCATTCGTGTGACACTAGTTGTAGATTCCGATGCTTCACTTCAGGTTTACTGTATCCCTTGATACTTCTTATTGACGATGAAACACAGAAATTGCATCAGAATTAAATACAAATGGCACAATACCGACTTAAGTACAAGAAGAATGTCTCTTCTTACTGACTATGTTTTGAACCATTCCTGTGACACTAGTTATTGTTTCCGATGCTTCACTTCAGGTTTACTGTATCATTTGGACCTTCTTATTTACGATGAAACACAGAAATAACATCGGATTAAATACAAAAGGCACAATGACGACTTAAGTACAAAAAGACTGACTCTGCTTACTGACTATGTTTTGAACCATTCTTGTGACACTAGTTATAGATTCCGATGCTTCACTTCAGGTTTACTGTATCCCTTGGACCTTCGTACTGACGATGAAACACAGAATTTGCATCGGAATTAAATACAAAAGGCACAATGCCGACTTAAGTACATAAAGACTGACTCTTCTTACTGACTATGTTTTGAACCATTCCCGTGACACTAGTTATAGATTCCGATGCTTCACTTCAGGTTTACTGTATCCCTTGGACCTTCTTATTGACGATGAAACACAGGAATTGCATCGGAATTAAATACAAAAGGCACAATGCCGACTTATGTACAAGAAGGCTGACTCTTCTTACCGTCTGTGTGTTGAACCATTCCTGTGACACTAGTTATAGATTCCGATGCATCACTACAGGTTTACCGTATCCCTTGGACCTTCTTATTGACGATGAAACACAGAAATTGCATCGGAATTAAATAAAAAAGGCACAATGCCAACTTAAGGACAAGAAAACTGACTCTTCTTACTGCCTATGGTTTGAACCATTCCTGTGACACTAGTTATAGATTCCGATCCTTCACTTCAGGTTTACTGTATCCCTCTGACCTTCTTATTGACGATGAAACACAGAAATTGCATCGGAATTAAATACAAAAGGCACAATGCCGACTGAAGTGCAAGATGACTGACTCTACTTACTGAGTATGTTTTGAACCATTCCTGTGACACTAGTTACAGATTTCGATCTTTCACACCAGGTTTACTGTATCCCTTGGACCTACGTATTGACGATGAAACACCGACATTGCATCGGAATTAAATGGAAAACGCACAATGCCGACTTAGGTACAAGAAGACTGACTCTTGTTGCTGAGTATAATTTGAACCATTCCTGTGACACTACTTATAGATACCGATGCTTCACTTCAGGTTTACTGTATCCCTTGGAACTTCTTATTGACGATGAAACACAGAAATTGCATCGGAATTAAATACAAAAGGCACAATACCGACTTAAGTACAAGAAGACTGACTCTTCTTACTGACTATGTTTTCAGCCATTCCTGTGACACTAGTTATTGATTCCGATGCTTCACCTCAGTTTTACTGTATCATTTGGACCTTCTTATTTACGATGAAACACAGAAATTACATCGGAATTAAATAGAAAAGGCACAATGCCGACTTGTGTACAAGAAGACTGACTCTTCTTACTGTCTATGTTTTGAACCATTCCTGTGACACTAGTTATAGATTCCGATGCTTGACTTCAGGTTAACTGTATCCCTTGGACCTTCTTATTGACGGTGATACACAGAAATTGCATCGGAATTTAATACAAAAATGCACAATGCCGACTCAAGGACAAGAAGACTGACACTTCTTACTATCTATGTTTGAACCATTCCTGTGACACTAGTTATAGATTCCGATGCTTCACTTCAGGTTTACTGTATCCCTCTGACCTTATTGACAATGAAACACAGAAATTGCATCGGAATTAAATATAAAATGCACAATGCCGACTTAAGTACAAGAAGACTGATTCTTCTTCATGACTATGTTTTGAACCATTTCTGTAACACAAGTTATGGATTCCAATGCTCCACTTCAGTGTTACTGTATCCCTCTGACCTTCCTATTGACGGTGAAACACAGAAATTGCATCGGAATTAAATACAAAAGCCACAATTCCGGTTTAAATACAAGAAGACTGACTCTTCTTACTGTCTATGTTTTTAACCATTCCTGTGACACTTGTTACAGATTCCGATGCTTCACTTTAGGTTTGCTGTATCCCTTGGACCTTCATATTGACGATGAAACACAGAAATTGCATCTGAATTGAATAGAAAAGGCACAATGCCGACTTGAGTACGAGAAGACTGACTCTTCTGACTGCCTAAGTTTTGAACCATTCCTGTGACACCAGTTATAGATTCCGATGCTTCCCTTCAGGTTTACTGTATCCCTCTGACCTTCATATTGACGATGAAACACAGAAATTGCATCTGAATTGTATAGAAAAGGCACATTGCCGACTTGAGTAAGAGAAGACTGACTCTTCTTACTGTCTATGTTTTGAATCAGTCCTGTGACACTAGTTATAGATTCCGATGCTTCACTTCTGGTTTACTGTATCCCTCTGACCATCTTATTGACGATGAAACACAGAAATTGCATCTGAATTAAATAGAAAATGCACAATGTCGACTTGAGTACAAGAAGACTGACTCTTCTTACTGTCAATGTTTTGAACCAGTCCTGTGACACCAGTTATAGATTCCGATGCTTGACTCCAGGTTTACTGTATCCCTTGGACTTTCTTATTGACGAACATACACAGAAATTGCATCGGAATTTAATACAAAAGGCACAATGCCGACTCAAGTACAAGAAGACTGACTCTTCTTACTATCTATGTTTTGAACCATTCCTGTGACACTAGTTATTGATTCCGATGCTTCACTTCAGGTTTACTGTATCCCTCTGACCTTCTTATTGACGATGAAACACAGAAATTGCATTGGAATTAAATATAAAATGCACAATGCCGAATTATGTACAAGAGGACTGACCCTTCTTCCTGACTATGTTTTGAAACATTTCTGTGACACTAGTTATAGATTCCGATGCTTCACTTCAGGTTTACTGTATCCCTCTGACCTTCTTATTGACGATGAAACACAGAAATTGCATCGGAATTAAATACAAAAGGCACAATGCCGACTTAAGTGCAAGAAGACTGACTCTACTTACTGACTATGTTTTGAACCATTCCTGTGACACTAGTTACAGATTTCGATCTTTCACACCAGGTTTACTGTATCCCTTGGACCTACTTATTGTCGATGGAACACCGACATTGCATCGGAATTAAATGGAAAAGGCACAATGCAGACTTAGGTACAAGAAGACTGACTCTTGTTACTGAGTATAATTTGAACCATTCCTGTGACACTAGTTATTGATTCCGATGCTTCACTGCAGGTTTACTGTATCCCTCTGACCTTCTTATTGACTATGAAACACAGAAATTGCATTGGAATTAAATATAAAATGCACAATGCCGACTTAAGTACAAGAAGACTGATACTTATTCCTGACTATGTTTTGATCCATTTCTGTGACACTAGTTATAGATTCCGATGCTTCACTTCAGGTTTACTGTATCCCTCTGACCTTCCTATTGACGATGAAACACAGAAATTGCATCGGAATTGAATACAAAAGGCACAATGCCGACTTAAGTGCAAGAAGACTGACTGTACTTACCGACTATGTTTTGAACCATTCCTGTGACACTAGTTACAGATTGCGATCTTTCACACCAGGTTTACTGTATCCCTTGGACCTACTTATTGACGATGAAACACCGACATTGCATCGGAATTAAATGGAAAAGGCACAATGCCGACTTAAGTACAAGAAGACTGACTCTTCTTACTGACTATGTTTTGAACCATTCATGTGACACTAATTATTGATTCCGATGCTTCACTTCAGGTTTACTGTATCATTTGGACCTTCTTATTTACGATGAAACACAGAAATTACATCGGAATTAAATACAAAAGGCACAATGCCGACTGAAGTACAAAAAGACTGACTCTTATAACTGACTATGTTTTGAAGCATTCCTGTGACACCAGTTATAGATTCCGTTGCTTCACATCAGATTTACTGTATCCCTCTGACCTTCTTATTGACGATGAAACACAGAAACTGCATCGGAATTCAATAGAAAAGGCACAATGCCGACTTGTGTGCAAGAAGACTGACTCTTCTTACTGTCTATGTTTTGAACCATTCCTGTGACACTAGTTATAGATTCAGATGCTTGACTTCAGGTTAACTGTATCCCTTGGACCTTCTTATTGACGGTGATACACAGAAATTGCATCGGAATTTAATACAAAAATGCACAATGCCGACTCAAGGACAAGAAGACTGACTCTTCTTACTATCTATGTTTGAACCATTCCTGTGACACTAGTTATAGATTCCGATGCTTAACTTCAGGTTTACTGTATCCCTCTGACCTTCTTATTGTCGATGAAACACAGAAATTGCATCGGAATTAAATATAAAATGCACAATGCCGACTTAAGTACAAGAAGACTGATTCTTCTTCATGACTATGTTTTGAACCATTTCTGTGACACAAGTTATGGATTCCGATGCTGCACTTCAGGGTTACTGTATCCCTCTGACCTTCCTATTGACGATGAAACACAGAAATTGCATCGGAATTAAATACAAAAGGCACAATGCCGATTTAAGTACAAGAAGACTGACTCTTCTTACTGTCTATGTTTTTAACCATTCCTGTGACACTTGTTATAGATTCCGATGCTTCACTTTGAGTTTACTGTATCCCTTGGACCTTCTTAGTGACGATGAAACACAGAAATTGCATCGGAATTAAATACAAAAGGCACAATGCCGACTTAAGTACAAGAAGACTAACTCTTCTTCCTGACTATGTTTTGAACCATTTCTATGACACTAGTTATAGATTCCGATGCTTCACTTCAGGGTTACTGTATCCCTCTGACCATCTTATTGACGATGAAACGCAGAAATTGCATCGGAATTAAATACAGAAGACGCAATGCCGACTTAAGTACAAGAAGTCTGACTCTACTTACTGTCTATGCTTTGAACCACTCCTGTGACACTAGTTATAGATTCCGATGCTTCACTTCAGGTGTACTGTATCATTCTGACCTTCTTATTGACAATGAAACACAGAAATTGCATCTGAATTGAATAGAAAAGGCACAATGCCGACATGAGTACGAGAAGACTGACTCTTCTTACTGTCTATGTTTTGAATCAGTCCTGTGACACTAGTTATAGATTCCGATGCTTCACTTCAGGTTTACTGTATCCCTCTGACCACCTTATTGACGATGAAACACAGAAATTGCATCTGAATTAAATAGAAAATGCACAATGTGGCCTTGAGTACAAGAAGACTGACTCTGCTTACTGTCGTTGATTTGAACCAGTCCTGTGACACTAGTTATAGATTCCGATGCTTGACTTCAGGTTTACTGTATCCCTTGGACCTTCTTATTGACGATCATACACAGAAATTGCATCGGATTTTAATACAAAAGGCACAATGCCGATTCAAGTACAAGAAGACTGACTCTTCTTACTATCTATGTTTTGAACCATTCCTGTGACACTAGTTATAGATTCCGATGCTTTACTTCAGGTTTACAGTATCCCTCTGACCTTCTTATTGACGATGAAACACAGAAATTGCATTGGAATTACATATAAAATGCACAATGCCGACTTAAGTACAAGAAGACTGACTGTTCTTCCTGACTATGGTTTGAACCATTTCTGTGACACTAGTTATAGATTCCGATGCTTCACTTCAGGTTTACTGTTTCCCTCTGACCTTCTTATTGACGATGAAACACAGAAATTGCATCGGAATTAAATAGAAAGGCACAATGTCGACTTGAGTACAAGAAGACTGACTCTTTGAACCATTCCTGTGACACTAGTTATAGATTCCGATGCTTCACTTCAGGTTTACTGTCTCCCTTGGACCTTCGTATTGACAATGAAACACAGAAATTGCATCGGAATTAAATACAAAAGGCACAATGCCGACTTAAGTACAAAAAGACTGACTCTTCTTACTGACTATGTTTTGAACCATTCCTGTGACACCAGTTATAGATTCTGATGCTTCACTTCAGGTTTACTGTATCCCTCTGACCTTCTTATTGACGATGAAACACAGAAATTGCATCTGAATTAAATAGAAAAGGCACAATGCCGACTTGTCTACAAGAAGACTGACTCTTCTTACTGTCTATGTTTTTAACCATTCCTGTGACACTAGTTATGGATTCCGATGCTTGACTTCAGGTTTACTGTATTCCTTGGAACTTCTTATTGACGAGCATACACAGAAATTGCATCGAAATTTAATACAAAAATGCACAATGCCGATTCAAGTACAAGAAGACTGACTCTTCTTACTATCTATGTTCTGAACCATTCCTGTGACACTAGTTATAGATTCCGATGCTTCACTTCAGGTTTACTGTATCCCTCTGACCTTCTAATTGACGATGAAACACAGAAATTGCATCGGAATTAAATATAAAATGCACAATGCCGACTTATGTACAAGAAGACTGATTCTTCTTCCTCACTATGTTGTGAACCATTTCTGTGACACTAGTTATAGATTCCGATGCTTCACTTTAGGGTTACTGTATCCCTCTGACCTTCTTATTGACGATGAATCACAGAAATTGCATCGGAATTAAATATAAAATGCACAATGCCGACTTATGTAGAAGAAGACTGATTCTTCTTCCTGACTAAGTTGTGAACCATTTCTGTGACTAGTTATAGATTCCGATGCTTCACTTCAGGATTACTGTATCCCTCTGACCTTCTTATTGACGATGAAACACAGAAATTGCATCGGAATTAAATACAAAAGGCACAATGCCGACTTAAGTACAAGAAGACTGACTCTTCTTACTGTCTATGTTTTTAACCATTCCTGTGACACTTGTTATAGATTCCGATGCTTCACTTCAGGTTTACTGTATCCCTTGGACCTTCTTATTGACGATGAAACACAGAAATTGGATTGGAATTAAATACAAAAGGCACAATGCCGACTTAAGTACAAGAAACTTACTCATCCTACTGTCTATGTTTGAACTAATCCATTGACACTAGTTATGGATTCCGATGCTTCACTTCGTGTTTACTGTATCCCTTGAACCTTCTTATTGACGATGAAACACAGAAATTGCTTAGGAATTAAATACAAAAGGCCCAATGCCAACTTAAGTGCAAGAAGACTCACTCTTCTTACTGACTATGTTTTGAACCATTCCTGTGACACTAGTTATAGATTTCGTTGCTTGACTTCAGGTTTACTGTATCCCTTGGACCATCTTATTGACGATCATACACAGAAATTGCATCGGAATTGAATACAAAAATGCTCAATGCCGACTCAAGTACAAGAAGACTGACTTTTCTTACTATCTATGTTTTGAACCATTCCTGTGACACTAGTTATAGATTCCGATGCTTCACTTCAGGTTTACTGTATCCCTCTGACCTTCTTATTGACGATGAAACACAGAAATTGCATCGGAATTAAATATAAAATGCACAATGCCGACTTAAGTACAAGAAAACTGACTCTTCTTACTGTCTATGTTTTGAACCATTCCTGTGAAACTAGTTATAGATTCCGATGCTTCACTTCATTTTTACTGTAGCCCTTGGACCTTCTTATTGACGATGAAACACAGAAATTGCATCGGAATTAAATAGAAAAGGCACAATGCCGACTTAAGGACAAGAAGACTGACTCTTCTTACTGACTATGTTTTGAACCATTCCTGTGACACTAGTTACAGATTCCGATGCTTCACTTCAGGTTTACTGTATCCCTCTGACCTTCTTATTGACGATGAAACACAGAAATTGCATCGGAATTAAATACAAAAAGTACAATGCCGACTTAAGTGCAAGAAGACTGACTATTCTTACTGTCTATGTTTGAACCATTCCTGTGACACTAGTTATAGATTTCGATGCTTCACACCAGGTTTACTGTATCTCTTGGACCTTCTCATTGACAATGAAACACCGAAATTGCATCGGAATTAAATAGAAAAGGCACAATGCCGACTTAGGTACAAGAAGACTGACTCTTGTTACTGAGTATGTTTTGAACCATTCCTGTGTCACTAGTTATAGGTTCAGATGCTTCACTTCAGGTTTACTGTACCCCTTGGAACTTCTTATTGAAGATGAAACACAGAAATTGCATCGGAATTAAATACAAAAGGCACAATACCGACTTAAGTACAAGACGACTGACTCTTCTTACTGTCTATGATTTGAAAAATTCCTGTGACACTAGTTATTGATTCCGATGCTTCACTTCAGGTTTACTGTATCATTTGGACCCTCTTATTTACGATGAAACACAGAAATTACATCGGAATTAAATACAAAAGGCACAATGACGACTTAAGTACAAAAAGACTGACTCTGCTTATTGACTATGTTTTGAACCATTCATGTGACACTAGTTATAGATTCCGATGCTTCACTACAGGTTTATTGTATCCCTCTGACCTTATTGCCGATGAAACACTGAAATTGCATCTGAATTAAACACAAAAGGCACAATACCGACTTAAGTACAAGAAGACTGAGTCTTCTTACTGTCTATGTTTTAAACCATTCCTGTGACACTAGTTATAGATTCCGATGCTTCACTTCAGGTTTACTGTATCATTTGGACCTTCTTATTTACGATGAAACACAGATATTACATCGGAATTAAGTACAAAAGGCACAATGCCGACTTAAGTACAAAGAGACTGACTCTTCTTACTGACTATGTTTTGAACCATTCCTGTGACACCAGTTATACATTCCGATGTTTCACTTCAGATTTACTGTATCCCTCTGACCTCCTTATTGACGATGAAACACAGAAATTGCATTGGAATTAAATAGAAAAGGCACAATGCCGACTTGAGTACAAGAAGACTGACTCTTCTTACTGTCTATGTTTTGAACCATTCCTGTGACACTAGTTATAGATTCTGATGCTTGACTTCAGGTTTACTGTATCCCTTGGACCTTCTTATTGACGATGATACACAGAAATTGCATCGGAATTTAATACAAAAATGCACAATTTCGACTCAAGGACAAGGAGACATACTCTTCTTACTATCTATGTTTGAACCAATCCTGTGACACTAGTTACAGATTCCGATGCTTCACTTCAGGTTTACTGTATCCCTCTGACCTTCTTATTGACGATGAAACACAGAAATTGCATCGGAATTAAATACAAAAAGTACAATGTCGACTTAAGTGCAAGAAGACTGACTATTCTTACTGTCTATGTTTGAACCATTCCTGTGACACTAGTTATAGATTTCGATGCTTCACACCAGGTTTACTGTATCTCTTGGACCTTCTCATTGACAATTAAACACCGAAATTGCATCGGAATTAAATAGAAAAGGCACAATGCCGACTTAGGTACAAGAAGACTGACTCTTGTTACTGAGTATGTTTTGAACCATTTCTGTGACACTAGTTATAGATTCCGATGCTTCACTTCAGGGTTACTGTATTCCTCTGACCTTCTTATTGGCGATGAAACACAGAAATTGCATCGGAATTAAGTACAAAGGGCACAATGCCGATTTAAGTACAAGAAGACTGACTCTTCTTACTGTCTATGTTTTGAACCATTCCTGTGACACTAGTTATAGATTCCTATGCCTCACTTCAGGTTTATTGTATCCCTTGGACCTTCTTATTGACGATGAAACACAGAAATTGCGTCGGAATTAAATATAAAAGGCACAACGCCGACTTAAGTACAAATTTACTCACTCATCTTACTGACTATGTTTTGAACCATTCCTGTGACACCAGTTATAGATTCCGATGCTTCACTTCAGGTTTACTGTATCCCACTGACCTTCCTATTGACGATGAAACACAGAAATTGCATCTGAATTAAATAGAAAAGGCACAATGCCGACTTGAGTACAAGAAGACTGACTCTTCTTACTGTCTATGTTTTGAACCATTCCTGTGACACTAGTTATTGATTCCGATGCTTGACTTCAGGATTACTGTATTCCTTGGACCTTCTTATGGACGATCATACACAGAAATTGCATCGGAATTTAATACAAAAATGCACAATGCCGACTCAAGTACAAGAAGACTGACTATTCTTAATATCTATGTTTGAACCATTCCTGTGACACTAGTTATAGATTCCGATGCTTCACTTCAGGTTAACTGTATCTCTCTGACCTTCCTATTGACGATGAAAGACAGAAATTGCATCGGAATTAAATACAAAAGGCACAATGCCGATTTAAGTACAAGAAGACTGACTCTTCTTACTGTCTATGTTTTTAACCATTCCTGTGACACTTGTTATAGATTCCGATGCTTCACTTCAGGTTTACTGTATCCCTTGGACCTTCTTATTGACGATGAAACACAAAAATTGCATCGGAATTAAATACATAAGGCACAATGCCGACTTAAGTACAAGAAAACTGACTCTTCTTCCTGACTATATTTCGAACCATTTCTGTGACACTAGTTATAGATTCCGATGCTTCACTTCAGGGTTACTGTATCCCTCTGACCATCTCATTGACGATGAAACACAGAAATTGCATCGGAATTAAATACAAAAGGCGCAATGCCGACTTAAGTACAAGGAGGCTGACTCTACTTACTGTCTATGTTTTGAACCATTCCTGTGACACTAGTTATAGATTACGATGCTTCACTTCAGGTTTACTGTGTCATTCGGACCTTCTTATTTACGATGAAACACAGTATTTACATCGCAATTAAATACAAAAGGCACAATGCCGACTTAAGTACAAAAAGACTGACACTTCTTACTGACTATGTTTTGAACCATTCCTGTGACACCAGTTATAGATTCCGATGCTTCACTTCAGGTTCACTGTATCCCTCTGACCTTCTTATTGACGATGAAACACAGAAATTGCATCGGAATTAAATACAAAAGGCACAATGCCGACTTATGGACAAGAAGACTGACTCTTCTTACTGACTATGTTTTGAACCATTCCTGTGACACTAGTTATAGATTCCGATGCTTCACTTCAGGTTTACTGTATCCCTCTGACCTTCTTATTGACGATGAAACACAGAAATTGCATCGGAATTAAATACAAAATGTACAATGCCGACTTAAGTGCAAGAAGACTGACTATTCTTACTGTCTATGTTTGAACCATTCCTGTGACACTAGTTATAGATTTCGATGCTTCACACCAGGTTTACTGTATCCCTTGGACCTTCTCATTGACAATGAAACACCGAAATTACATCGGAATTAAATACAGAAGCCACAATGCCGATTTAGGTACAAGAAGACTGACTCTACTTAATGTTTATGTTTTGAACCATTCCTGTGACACTAGTTATAGATTCCGATGCTTCACTTCAGGTTTACTGTGTCATTCGGACCTTCTTATTTACGATGAAACACAGTATTTACATCGGAATTAAATACAAAAGGCGCAATGCCGACTTAAGTACAAGGAGACTGACTCTACTTACTGTCTATGTTTTGAACCATTCCTGTGACACTAGTTATGGATTCCGATGTTTCACTTCAGGTTTACTGTATCATTTGGACCTTCTTATTTACGATGAAACACAGAAATTACATCGGAATTAAATACAAAAGGCACAATGCCGACTTAAGTACAAAGACACTGGCTCTTCTTACTGACTATGTTTTGAACCATTCCTGTGACACCAGTTATAGATTCCGATGCTTCACTTCAGGGTTACTGTATCCCTATAACCTTCCTATTGACGATGAAACACAGAAATTGCATCGGAATTAAATACAGAAGGCACAATGCCGATTTAGGTACAAGAAGACTGACTCTACTTAATGTCTATGATTTCAACCATTCCTGTGACACTAGTTATTGATTCCGATGCTTCACTTCAGGTTTACTGTATCATTTGGACCCTCTTATTTACGATGAAACACAGAAATTACATCGGAATTAAATACAAAAGGCACAATGACGACTTAAGTACAAAAAGACTGACTCTGCTTACTGACTATGTTTTGAACCATTCCTGTGACACTAGTTATAGATTCCGATGCTTCACTACAGGTTTATTGTATCCCTCTGACCTTATTGCCGATGAAACACTGAAATTGCATCTGAATTAAACACAAAAGGCACAATACCGACTTAAGTACAAGAAGACTGAGTCTTCTTACTGTCTATGTTTTGAACCATTCCTGTGACACTAGTTATAGATTCCGATGCTTCACTTCAGGTTTACTGTATCATTTGGACCTTCTTATTTACGATGAAACACAGAAATTACATCGGAATTAAATACAAAAGGCACAATGCCGACTTAAGTACAAAGAGACTGACTCTTCTTACTGACTATGTTTTGAACCATTCCTGTGACACTAAATATAGATTGCGATGCTTCACTTCAGGATTACTGTGTCATTCGGACCTTCTTATTTACGATGAAACACAGTATTTACATCGGAATAAAATACAAAAGGCACAATGCTGACTTAAGTACAAAAAGACTGACTCTTCTTACTGACTATGTTTTGAACCATTCCTGTGACACCAGTTATAGTTTCCGATGATTCACTTCAGGTTCACTGTATCCCTCTGACCTTCTTATTGACGATGAAACACAGAAATTGCATCGCAATTAAATAGAAAAGGCAGAATGCCGACTTGAGTACAAGAAGACTGACTCTTCTTACTGTCTATGTTTTGAACCATTCCTGTGACACTAGTTATAGATTCCAATGCTTGACTTCAGGTTTACTGTATCCCTTGGACCATCTTGTTGACGATCATACACAGAAATTGCATCTGAAATTCATACAAAAGGCACAATGCCGACTCAAGTACAAGAAGACTGACTCTCCTTACTATCTATGTTTTGAACCATTCCTGTGACACTAGTTATAGATTCCGATACTTCACTTTAGGTTTACTGTATCCCTTGGACCCTCTTATTGACGATGAAACACAGAAATTGCATCGGAATTGAATACAAAAGGCACAATGCCGACTTTAGTACAAGAAGACTGACTCTTCTGACTGTCTATGTTTTGAATCAGTCCTGTGACACTAGTTACAGATTCCGAGCTTCACTTCAGGTTTACTGTATCCCTCTGCCATCTTATTGACGATGAAACACAGAAATTGCATCGGAATTAAATAGAAAAAGCACAATGCCGACTTGAGTACAAGAAGACTGACTCTTCGTCCTGACTATGTTTTGAGCCATTTCTGTGACACTAGTTATAGATTCCGATGCTTCACTTCAGGGTTACTGTATCCCTCTGACCTTCTTATTGGCGATGAAACACAGAAATTGCATCGGAATTAAGTACAAAGGGCACAATGCCGATTTAAGTACAAGAAGACTGACTCTTCTTACTGTCTATGTTTTGAACCATTCCTGTGACACTAGTTATAGATTCCGATGCTTCACTTCAGGTTTATTGTATCCCTTGGACCTTCTTATTGACGATGAAACACAGAAATTGCATCGGAATTAAATATAAAAGGCACAACGGCGACTTAAGTACAAATTGACTCACTCTTCTTACTGACTATGTTTTGAACCATTCCTGTGACACCAGTTATAGATTCCGATGCTTCACTGAAGGTTTACTGTATCCCTCTGACCTTCCGATTGACGATGAAACACAGAAATTGCATCTGAATTAAACAGAAAAGGCACAATGCCGACTTGAGTACAAGAAGGCTGACTCTTCTTACTGTCTATGTTTTGAACCATTCCTGTGACACTAGTTATTGATTCCGATGCTTGACTTCAGGATTACTGTATTCCTTGGACCTTCTTATGGACGATCATACACAGAAATTGCATCGGAATTTAATACAAAAATGCACAATGCCGACTCAAGTACAAGAAGACTGACTATTCTTACTATCTATGTTTGAACCATTCCTGAGACACTAGTTATAGATTCCGATGCTTCACTTCAGGTTAACTGTATCTCTCTGACCTTCCTATTGACGATGAAACACAGAAATTGCAAAAGAATTAAATACAAAAGGCACAATGCCGATTTAAGTACAAGAAGACTGACTCTTCTTACTGTCTATGTTTTTAACCATTCCTGTGACACTTGTTATAGATTCCGATGCTTCACTTCAGGTTTACTGTATCCCTTGGACCTTCTTATTGACGATGAAACACAGAAATTGCATCGGAATTAAATACATAAGGCACAATGCCGACTTAAGTACAAGAAAACTGACTCTTCTTCCTGACTATATTTTGAACCATTTCTGTGACACTAGTTATAGATTCCGATGCTTCACTTCAGGGTTACTGTATCCCTCTGACCATCTCATTCACGATGAAACACACAAATTGTATCGGAATTAAATACAAAAGGCGCAATGCCGACTTAAGTACAAGGAGACTGACTCTACTTACTGTCTATGTTTTGAACCATTCCTGTGACACTAGTTATAGATTACGATGCTTCACTTCAGGTTTACTGTGTCATTCGGACCTTCTTATTTACGTTGAAACACAGTATTTACATCGGAATTAAATACAAAATGCACAATGCCGACTTAAGTACAAAAAGACTGACACTTCTTACTGACTATGTTTTGAACCATTCCTGTGACACCAGTTATAGATTCCGATGCTTCACTTCAGGTTTACTGTATCCCTCTGACCTTCTTATTGACGATGAAACACAGAAATTGCATCGGAATTAAATACAAAAGGCACAATGCCGATTTAGGTACAAGAAGACTGACTCTACTTAATGTCTATGTTTTGAACCTTTCCTGTGGCACTAGTTATAGATTCCGACGCTTCACTTCAGGTTTACTGTGTCATTCGGACCTTCTTATTTACGATGAAACACAGTATTTACATCGGAATTAAATACAAAAGGCACAATGCCGACTTAAGTACAAAAAGACTGACTCTTCTTACTGACTATGTTTTGAACCATTCCTGTGACACAGTTATAGTTTCCGATGCTTCACTTCAGGTTTACTGGATCCCTCTGACCTTCTTATTGACGATGAAACACAGAAATTGCATCGGAATTAAATAGAAAAGGCACAATGCCGACTTGAGTACAAGAAGACTGAGTCTTCTCACTGTCTATGTTTTGAACCATTCCTGTGACACTAGTTATAGATTCCGATGCTTGACTTCAGGTTTACTGTATCCCTTGGACCATCTTGTTGACGATCATACACAGAAATTGCATCGGAATTTAATACAAAAGGCACAATGCCGACTCAAGTACAAGAAGACTGACTCTTCTTACTATCTATGATTTGAACCATTCCTGTGACACTAGTTATAGATTCCGATACTTCACTTTAGGTTTACTGTATCCCTTGGACCTTCTTATTGACGATGAAACACAGAAATTGCATCGGAATTGAATACAAAAGGCACAATGCCGACTTAAGTACAAGAAGACTGACTCTTCTGACTGTCTATGTTTTGAATCAGCCCTGTGACACTAGTTATAGATTCCGAGCTTCACTTCAGGTTTACTGTATCATTCTGACCATCTTATTGACGATGAAACACAGAAATTGCATCGGAATTAAATAGAAAATGAACAATGTCGACTTGAGTACAAGTAGACTGACTCTTCTTACTGTCTATGCTTTGAACCAGTCCTGTGACACTAGTTATAGATTCCGATGCTTGACTTCAGGTTTACTGTATCCCTTGGACCTTCTTATTGACGATCATACACAGAAATTGCAATGGAATTTAATACAAAAGGCACGATGCCGACTCAAGTACAAGAAGACTGACGCTTCTTACTATCAATATTTTGAACCATTCCTGTGACACTAGTAATAGATTCTGATGCTTCACTTCAGGTTTACTGTATCCCTCTGACCTACTTATTGACGATGAAACACAGAAATTGCATCGGAATTAAATATAAAATGCACAATGCCGATTTATGTACAAGAAGACTGACTCTTCTTTCTGACTATGTTTTGAACCATTTCTGTGACACTAGTTATAGATTCCGATGCTTGACTTCAGGTTTACTGTATCCCTTGGACCTTCTTATTGACGATCATACACAGAAATTGCAATGGAATTTAATACAAAAGGCACGATGCCGACTCAAGTACAAGAAGACTGACGCTTCTTACTATCAATATTTTGAACCATTCCTGTACACTAGTAATAGATTCTGATGCTTCACTTCAGGTTTACTGTATCCCTCTGACCTTCTTATCGGCGATGAAACACAGAAATTGCATCGGAATTAAGTACAAAAGGCACAATGCCGACTTAAGTACAAGAAGACTGACTCTTCTTACTGTCTATGTTTTGAACCATTCCTGTGACACTAGTTATAGATTCCGATGCTTCACTTTAGGTTTATTGTATCCCTTGGACCTTCTTATTGACGATGAAACACAGAAATTGCATCGGAATTAAATATAAAAGGCACAACGACGACTTAAGTACAATAAGGCTGACTCTTCTTACCGTCTATGCTTTGAACCATTCCAGTGACACCAGTTATAGATTCCGATGCTTCACTTCAGGTTTACTGTATCCCGCTGACCTTCCTATTGACGATGAAACACAGAAATTGCATCTGAATTTAATAGAAAAGGCACAATGCCGACTTGAGTACAAGAAGACTGACTCTTCTTACTGTCTATGTTTTGAACCATTCCTGTGACACTAGTTATTGATTCCGTTGCTTGACTTCAGGTTTACTGTATTCCTAGGACGTTCTTATGGACGATCATACACAGAAATTGCATCGGAATTTAATACAAAAATGCACAATGCCGACTCAAGTACAAGAAGACTGACTATTCTTACTATCTATGTTTGAACCATTCCTGTGACACTAGTTATAGATTCCGATGCTTCACTTCAGGTTAACTGTATCCCTCTGACCTTCTTATTGACGATGAAACACAGAAATTGCATCGGAATTAAATATAAAATGCACGACGCCGACTTAAGTACAAGAAGACTGATTCTTCTTCATGACTATGATTTGAACCATTTCTGTGACACAAGTTACAGTTTCCGATGCTTCACTTCAGTGTTACTGTATCCCTCTGACCTTCCTATTGACGATGAAAGACAGAAATTGCATCGGAATTAGATACAAAAGGCACAATGCAGATTTAAGTACAAGAAGACTGACTCTTCTTACAGTCTATGTTTTTAACCATTCCTGTGACACTTGTTCTAGATTCCGATGCTTCACTTCAGGTTTACTGTATCCCTTCGACCTTCTTATTGACGATGAAACACAGAAATTGCATCGGAATTAAATACAAAAGGCACAATGCCGACTTAAGTACAAGAAAACTGACTCTTCTTCCTGACTATATTTTGAACCATTTCTGTGACACTAGTTATAGATTCCGATGCTTCACTTCAGGGTTACTGTATCCCTCTGACCATCTCATTGACGATGAAACACAGAAATTGCATCGGAATTAAATACAAAAGGCGCAATGCCGACTTAAGTACAAGGAGGCTGACTCTACTTACTGTCTATGTTTTGAACCATTCCTGTGACACTAGTTATAGATTACGATGCTTCACTTCAGGTTTACTGTGTCATTCGGACCTTCTTATTTACGATGAAACACAGTATTTACATCGGAATTAAATACAAAGGGCACAAAGCCGACTTAAGTACAAAAAGACATACACTTCTTACTGCCTATGATTTGAACCATTCCTGTGACACCAGTTATAGATTCCGATGCTTCACTTCAGGTTTACTGTATCCCTCTGACCTTCTTATTGACGATGAAACACAGAAATTGCATCGGAATTAAATACAAAAGGCACAATGACGACTTAAGTACAAAAAGACTGACTCTGCTTACTGACTATGTTTTGAACCATTCCTGTGACACTAGTTGTAGATTCCGATGCTTCACTTCAGGTTTACTGTATCCCTCTGACCTTCTTATTGACGATGAAGCACAGAAATTGCATCGGAATTAAATACAAAAGGTACAATGCCGACTTAAGTGCAAGAGGACTGACTCTTCTTACTGTCTATGATTTGAACCATTCCTGTGACACTAGTTATTGATTCCGATGCTTCACTTCAGGTTTACTGTATCATTTGGACCTTCTTATTTACGATGAAACACAGAAATTACATCGGAATTAAATACAAAAGGCACAATGACGACTTAAGTACAAAAAGACTGACTCTGCTTACTGACTATGTTTTGAACCATTCCTGTGACACTAGTTATAGATTCCGATGCTTCACTACAGGTTTATTGTATCCCTCTGACCTTATTGCCGATGAAACACAATAATTGCATCTGAATTAAATACAAATGGCACAATACCGACTTATGTACAAGAAGACTGAGTCTTCATACTGTCTATGTTGTGAACCATTCCTGTGACACTAGTTATAGATTCCGATGCTTCACTTCAGATTTACTGTATCCCTCTGACTTTCTTATTGACGATGAAACACAGAAATAGCATCGGAATTAAATAGAAAAGGCACAATGCCGACTTTAGTAAAAGAAGACTGACTCTTCTTACTGTCTATGTTTTGAACCATTCCTGTGGCACTAGTTATAGATTACGAAGCTTGACTTCAGGTTTACTGTATCCCTTGGACCTTCTTATTGACGATCATACACAGTAATTGCATCGGAATTCAATACAAAAATGACCAATGCCGACTCAAGGACAAGAAGACTGACTCTTCTTACTATCTATGTTTGAACCATTCCTGTAACACTAGTTATAGATTCCGATGCTTCACTTCAGGTTTACTCTATCCCTTGGACCTTCTTATTGACGATGAAACACAGAAATTGCATCGGAATTAAATACAAATGGCACAATGCCGACTTAAGTACAAGAAGACTGACTCTTCTTCCTGACTATGTTTTGAACCATTTCTGTGACACTAAATATAGATTCCGATGCTTCACTTCAGGGTTACTGTATCCATCTTACGATCTTATTGACGACGAAACACAGAAATTGCGACGGAATTAAATACAAAAGGCGCAATGCCGACTTAAGTACAAGAAGACTGACTCTCCTTACTGTCTATGTTTTGAACCATTCCTGTGACACTATTTATAGATTCCGATGCTTCACTTCAGGTTTACTGTGTCATTCGGACCTTCTTATTTACGATGAAACACAGTATTTACATCGGAATTAAATACAAAAGGCACAATGCCGACTTAAGTACAAAAAGACTGACTCTTCTTACTGACTATGTTTTGAGCCATTCCTGTGACACCAGTTATAGATTCCGATGCTTCACTTCAGGGATACTGTATCCCTCTGACCTTCCTATTGACGATGAAACACAGAAATTGCATCGGATTTAAATACAAAAGGCACAATGCCGATTTAAGTACAAGAAGACTGACTCTTCTTACTGTCTATGTTTTTAACCATTCCAGTGACACAAGTTATAGATTCCGATTCTTCACTTCAGGGTTACTGTATCTCTCTGACCTTCCTATTGACGATGAAACACAGAAATTGCATCGGAATTAAATACAAAAGGCACAATGCCGATTTAAGTACAAGAAGACTGACTCTTCTTACTGTCTATGTTTTTAACCATTCCTGTGACACTTGTTATAGATTCCGATGCTTCACTTCAGGTTTACTGTATCCCTTGGACCTTCTTATTGTCGATGAAACACAGAAATTGCATCGGAATTAAATACAAAAGGCACAATGCCGACTTAAGTACAAAAAGACTGACACTTCTTACTGACTATGTTTTGAACCATTCCTGTGACACCAGTTATAGATTCCGATGCTTCACTTCAGGTTTACTGTATCATTTGGACCTTCTTATTTACGATGAAACACAGAAATTACATCGGAATTAAATACAAAAGGCACAATGCCGACTTAAGTACAAGAAGAGTGACTCTTCTGACTGTCTATGTTTTGAATCAGCCCTGTGACACTAGTTATAGATTCCGAGCTTCACTTCAGGTTTACTGTATCATTCTGACCATCTTATTGACGATGAAACACAGAAATTGCATCGGAATTAAATAGAAAATGAACAATGTCGACTTGAGTACAAGTAGACTGACTCTTCTTACTGTCTATGCTTTGAACCAGTCCTGTGACACTAGTTATAGATTCCGATGCTTGACTTCAGGTTTACTGTATCCCTTGGACCTTCTTATTGACGATCATACACAGAAATTGCAATGGAATTTAATACAAAAGGCACGATGCCGACTCAAGTACAAGAAGACTGACGCTTCTTACTATCAATATTTTGAACCATTCCTGTGACACTAGTAATAGATTCTGATGCTTCACTTCAGGTTTACTGTATCCCTCTGACCTACTTATTGACGATGAAACACAGAAATTGCATCGGAATTAAATATAAAATGCACAATGCCGATTTATGTACAAGAAGACTGACTCTTCTTTCTGACTATGTTTTGAACCATTTCTGTGACACTAGTTATAGATTCCGATGCTTGACTTCAGGTTTACTGTATCCCTTGGACCTTCTTATTGACGATCATACACAGAAATTGCAATGGAATTTAATACAAAAGGCACGATGCCGACTCAAGTACAAGAAGACTGACGCTTCTTACTATCAATATTTTGAACCATTCCTGTGACACTAGTAATAGATTCTGATGCTTCACTTCAGGTTTACTGTATCCCTCTGACCTTCTTATCGGCGATGAAACACAGAAATTGCATCGGAATTAAGTACAAAAGGCACAATGCCGACTTAAGTACAAGAAGACTGACTCTTCTTACTGTCTATGTTTTGAACCATTCCTGTGACACTAGTTATAGATTCCGATGCTTCACTTTAGGTTTATTGTATCCCTTGGACCTTCTTATTGACGATGAAACACAGAAATTGCATCGGAATTAAATATAAAAGGCACAACGCCGACTTAAGTACAATAAGGCTGACTCTTCTTACCGTCTATGCTTTGAACCATTCCAGTGACACCAGTTATAGATTCCGATGCTTCACTTCAGGTTTACTGTATCCCGCTGACCTTCCTATTGACGATGAAACACAGAAATTGCATCTGAATTAAATAGAAAAGGCACAATGCCGACTTGAGTACAAGAAGACTGACTCTTCTTACTGTCTATGTTTTGAACCATTCCTGTGACACTAGTTATTGATTCCGTTGCTTGACTTCAGGTTTACTGTATTCCTAGGACCTTCTTATGGACGATCATACACAGAAATTGCATCGGAATTTAATACAAAAATGCACAATGCCGACTCAAGTACAAGAAGACTGACTATTCTTACTATCTATGTTTGAACCATTCCTGTGACACTAGTTATAGATTCCGATGCTTCACTTCAGGTTAACTGTATCCCTCTGACCTTCTTATTGACGATGAAACACAGAAATTGCATCGGAATTAAATATAAAATGCACGACGCCGACTTAAGTACAAGAAGACTGATTCTTCTTCATGACTATGATTTGAACCATTTCTGTGACACAAGTTACAGTTTCCGATGCTTCACTTCAGGGTTACTGTATCCCTCTGACCTTCCTATTGACGATGAAACACAGAAATTGCATCGGAATTAGATACAAAAGGCACAATGCAGATTTAAGTACAAGAAGACTGACTCTTCTTACTGTCTATGCTTTTAACCATTCCTGTGACACTTGTTATAGATTCCGATGCTTCACTTCAGGTTTACTGTATCCCTTCGACCTTCTTATTGACGATGAAACACAGAAATTGCATCGGAATTAAATACAAAAGGCACAATGCTGACTTAAGTACAAGAAAACTGACTCTTCTTCCTGACTATATTTTGAACCATTTCTGTGACACTAGTTATAGATTCCGATGCTTCACTTCAGGGTTACTGTATCCCTCTGACCATCTCATTGACGATGAAACACAGAAATTGCATCGGAATTAAATACAAAAGGCGCAATGCCGACTTAAGTACAAGGAGGCTGACTCTACTTACTGTCTATGTTTTGAACCATTCCTGTGACACTAGTTATAGATTACGATGCTTCACTTCAGGTTTACTGTGTCATTCGGACCTTCTTATTTACGATGAAACACAGTATTTACATCGGAATTAAATACAAAGGGCACAAAGCCGACTTAAGTACAAAAAGACATACACTTCTTACTGCCTATGATTTGAACCATTCCTGTGACACCAGTTATAGATTCCGATGCTTCACTTCAGGTTTACTGTATCCCTCTGACCTTCTTATTGACGATGAAACACAGAAATTGCATCGGAATTAAATACAAAAGGCACAATGACGACTTAAGTACAAAAAGACTGACTCTGCTTACTGACTATGTTTTGAACCATTCCTGTGACACTAGTTATAGATTCCGATGCTTCACTTCAGGTTTACTGTATCCCTCTGACCTTCTTATTGACGATGAAACACAGAAATTGCATCGGAATTAAATACAAAAGGTACAATGCCGACTTAAGTGCAAGAGGACTGACTCTTCTTACTGTCTATGATTTGAACCATTCCTGTGACACTAGTTATTGATTCCGATGCTTCACTTCAGGTTTACTGTATCATTTGGAGCTTCTTATTTACGATGAAACACAGAAATTACATCGGAATTAAATACAAAAGGCACAATGACGACTTAAGTACAAAAAGACTGACTCTGCTTACTGACTATGTTTTGAACCATTCCTGTGACACTAGTTATAGATTCCGATGCTTCACTACAGGTTTATTGTATCCCTCTGACCTTATTGCCGATGAAACACAATAATTGCATCTGAATTAAATACAAATGGCACAATACCGACTTATGTACAAGAAGACTGAGTCTTCATACTGTCTATGTTGTGAACCATTCCTGTGACACTAGTTATAGATTCCGATGCTTCACTTCAGATTTACTGTATCCCTCTGACTTTCTTATTGACGATGAAACACAGAAATAGCATCGGAATTAAATAGAAAAGGCACAATGCCGACTTTAGTAAAAGAAGACTGACTCTTCTTACTGTCTATGTTTTGAACCATTCCTGTGGCACTAGTTATAGATTACGAAGCTTGACTTCAGGTTTACTGTATCCCTTGGACCTTCTTATTGACGATCATACACAGTAATTGCATCGGAATTCAATACAAAAATGACCAATGCCGACTCAAGGACAAGAAGACTGACTCTTCTTACTATCTATGTTTGAACCATTCCTGTAACACTAGTTATAGATTCCGATGCTTCACTTCAGGTTTACTCTATCCCTTGGACCTTCTTATTGACGATGAAACACAGAAATTGCATCGGAATTAAATACAAATGGCACAATGCCGACTTAAATACAAGAAGACTGACTCTTCTTCCTGACTATGTTTTGAACCATTTCTGTGACACTAAATATAGATTCCGATGCTTCACTTCAGGGTTACTGTATCCATCTTACGATCTTATTGACGACGAAACACAGAAATTGCGACGGAATTAAATACAAAAGGCGCAATGCCGACTTAAGTACAAGAAGACTGACTCTCCTTACTATCTATGTTTTGAACCATTCCTGTGACACTATTTATAGATTCCGATGCTTCACTTCAGGTTTACTGTGTCATTCGGACCTTCTTATTTACGATGAAACACAGTATTTACATCGGAATTAAATACAAAAGGCACAATGCCGACTTAAGTACAAAAAGACTGACTCTTCTTACTGACTATGTTTTGAACCATTCCTGTGACACCAGTTATAGATTCCGATGCTTCACTTCAGGGATACTGTATCCCTCTGACCTTCCTATTGACGATGAAACACAGAAATTGCATCGGATTTAAATACAAAAGGCACAATGCCGATTTAAGTACAAGAAGACTGACTCTTCTTACTGTCTATGTTTTTAACCATTCCAGTGACACAAGTTATAGATTCCGATTCTTCACTTCAGGGTTACTGTATCTCTCTGACCTTCCTATTGACGATGAAACACAGAAATTGCATCGGAATTAAATACAAAAGGCACAATGCCGATTTAAGTACAAGAAGACTGACTCTTCTTACTGTCTATGTTTTTAACCATTCCTGTGACACTTGTTATAGATTCCGATTCTTCACTTCAGGTTTACTGTATCCCTTGGACCTTCTTATTGACGATGAAACACAGAAATTGCATCGGAATTAAATACAAAAGGCACAATGCCGACTTAAGTACAAAAAGACTGACACTTCTTACTGACTATGTTTTGAACCATTCCTGTGACACCAGTTATAGATTCCGATGCTTCACTTCAGGTTTACTGTATCATTTGGACCTTCTTATTTACGATGAAACACAGAAATTACATCGGAATTAAATACAAAAGGCACAATGACGACTTAAGTACAAAACGACTGACTCTGCTTACTGACTATGTTTTGAACCATACCTGTGACACTAGTTATAGATTCCGATGCTTCACTACAGGTTTATTGTATCCCTCTGACCTTATTGCCGATGAAACACAATAATTGCATCTGAATTAAATACAAAAGGCACAATACCGACTTAAGTACAAGAAGACTGAGTCTTCTTACTGTCTATGTTTTGAACCATTCCTGTGACACTAGTTATAGATTCCGATGCTTGACTTCAGGTTTACTGTATCCCTTGGACCTTCTTATTGACGATCATACACAGAAATTGCATCGGAATTTAATACAAAAATGCACAATGCCGACTCAATCACAAGAAGACAGACTCTTCTTACGATATATGTTTGAACCATTCCTGTAACACTAGTTATAGAATCCGATGCTTCACTTCAGGTTTACTGTATCCCTCTGACCTTCTTATTGACGATGAAACACAGAAATTGCATCGGAATTAAGTATAAAATGCACAATGCCGACTTAAGTACAAGAAGACTGATTCTTCTTCATGACTATGTTTTGAACTATTTCTGTGACACAAGTTATAGATTCCGATGCTTCACTTCAGGGTTACTGTATCCCTCTGACCTTCCTATTGACGATGAAACACAGAAATTGCATCGGAATTAAATACAAAATGCACAATGCCGATGTAGGTACTAGAAGACTGACTCTTCTTACTGTCTATGCTTTTAACCACTCCTGTGAAACTTCTTATAGATTCCGATGCTTCACTTCAGGTTTACTGTATCCTTTGGACCTTCTTATTCACGATGAAACACAGAAATTGCATCGGAATTAAATACAAAAGGCACAATGCCGACTTAAGTACAAGAAGACTGACTCTTCTTCCTGACTATGTTTTGAACCATTTCTGTGACACTAAATATAGATTCCGATGCTTCACTTCAGGGTTACTGTATATCTCTGACCATCTTATTGACGACGAAAGACAGAAATTGCATCGGAATTAAATACAAAAGGCGCAATGCCGACTTAAGTACAAGAAGACTGACTCTACTTACTGTCTATGTTTTGAACCACTCCTGTGACACTAGTTATAGATTCCGATGCTTCACTTCAGGTTTACTGTGTCATTCGGACCTTCTTATTTACGATGAAACACAGTTTTTACATCGGAATTAAATACAAAAGGCACAATGCCGACTTATGTACAAAAAGACTGACTCTTCTTACTGACTATGTTATGAACCATTCCTGTGACACCAGTTATAGATTCCGATGCTTCACTTCAGGTTTACTGTATCCCTCTGACCTTCTTATTGACGATGAAACACAGAAATTGCATCGGAATTAAATAGAAAAGGCACAATGCCGACTTGAGTACAAGAAGACTGACTCTTCTTACTGTCTATGTTTTGAACCAATCCTGTGACACTAGTTATAGATTCCGATGCTTGACTTCAGGTTTACTGTATCCCTTGGACCTTCTTATTGACGATCATACACAGATATTGCATCGGAATTTAATACAAAAGGCACGATGCCGACTCAAGTACAAGAAGACTGACTCTTCTTACTATCTATATTTTGAACCATTCCTGTGACACTAGTTATAGATTCTGATGCTTCACTTCAGGTTTACTGTATCCCTCTGACCTTCTTAATGACGATGAAACACAGAAATTGCATCGGAATTAAATATAAAATGCACAATGCCGACTTATGTACAAGAAGACTGACTCTTCTTCCTGACTATGTTTTGAACCATTTCTGTGACACTAGTTATAGATTCCGATGCTTCACTTCAGGGTTACTGTATCCCCCTGACCTTATTGACGATGAAACACAGAAATTGCATCGGAATTAAGTACAAAAGGCACAATGCCGACTTAAGTACAAGAAGACTGACTCTTCTTACTGTCTATGTTTAGAGCCATTCCTGTAACACTAGTTATAGATTCCGATGCTTCACTCAGGTTTATTGCATCCCTTGGACCTTCTTATTGACGATGAAACACAGAAATTGCATCGGAATTAAATATAAAAGGCACAACGCCGACTTAAGTACAAAATGACTCACTCTTCTTACTGACTATGTTTTAAACCATTCCTGTGACACCAGTTATAGATTCCGATGCTTCACTTCAGGTTTACTGTATCCCCCTGACCTTCGTATTGACGATCATACACAGAAATTGCATCGGAATTTAATACAAAAGGCACAATGCCGACTCAAGTACAAGAAGACTGACTCTTCTTACTATCTATGTTTTGAACCATTCCTGTGACACTAGTTATAGATTCCGATGCTTCACTTTAGCTTTACTGTATCCCTTGGACCTTCTTATTGACGATCATACACAGAAATTGCATCGGAATTTAATACAAAAGGCACAATGCCGACTCAAGTACAAGAAGACTGACTCTTCTTACTATCTACGTTTTGAACCATTCCTGTGACACTAGTTATATATTCCGATGCTTCTCTTCAGGTTTACTGTATCCCTCTGACCTTCTTACTGTCGATGAAACACAGAAATTGCATCGGAATTAAGTACAAAAGGCACAATGCCGACTTAAGTACAAGAAGACTGACTCTTCTTACTGTCTATGTTTTGAACCATTCCTGTAACACTAGTTATAGATTCCGATGCTTCACTTCAGGTTTACTGTATCCCTTGGACCTTCTTATTGACGATGAAACACAGAAATTGCATCGGAATTAAATACAAAAGGCACAATGCCGGTTTAAGTACAAAAAGACTGACTCTTCTTACTGACTATGTTATGAACCATTCCTGTGACACCAGTTATAGATTTCGGTGCTTCACTTCAGGTTTACTGTATCCCTCTGACCTTCTTATTGACGATGAAACACAGATTTTGCATCTGAATTAAATAGAAAAGGCACAATGCCGACATGAGTACAAGAAGACTGACTCTGCTTACTGTCTATGTTTTGAATCATTCCTGTGACACTAGTTATAGATTCCGATGCTTGACTTCTGGTTTTTTGTATTCCTTGGACTTTCTTATTGACGATCATACACAGAAATTGCATCGGAATTTAATACAAAAATTGCACAATGCCGACTCAAGTACAAGAAGACTGACTCTTCTTACTGTCTATATTTTGAACCATTCCTGTGACACTAGTTATAGATTCCGATGCATCACTCCAGGTTTACCGGATCCCTTGGACCTTCTTATTGACGATCATACAGAGAAATTGCATCGGAATTTAATACAAAAATTGCACAATGCCGACTCAAGTACAAGAAGACTGACTCTTCTTACTGTCTATGTTTTGAACCATTCCTGTGACACTAGTTACAGATTCCGATGAGTCACTTCAAGTTTACTGTATCCCTCTGACCTCCTTATTGACGATGAAACACGGAATTTGCATCGGAATTAAATATAAAATGCACAATGCCGACTTAAGTACAAGAAGACTGATTCTTCTTCCTGACTATGTTTTGAACCATTTCTGTGACACTAGTTATAGATTCCGATGCTTCACTTCAGGGTTACTGTATCCCTCCGACCTTCTTATTGACGATGAAAAATAGAAATTGCATCGGAATTAAATACAAAGGGCATAATGCCGAATTAAGTACATGAAGACTGACTCTTCTTACGTTCTATGCTTTGAACCATTCCTGTGACACTTGTTATAGATTCCGATGCTTCACTTCAGGTTTACTGTATCCCTTAGTCCTTCTTATTGACGATGAAACACAGAAATTGCATCGGATTTAAATACAAAATGCACAATGCCGACTTAAGTACAAGAAGACTGACTCTTCCTACTGTCTATGTTTGAACCATTCCATTGACACTAGTTATAGATTCCGATGCTTCACTTCAGGTTTACTGTATCCCTTGGACCTTCTTATTGACGATGAAACACAGAAATTGCATCGGAATTAAATACGAAACGCACAATGTCGACTTAAGTACATGAAGTCTGACTCTTCTTACTGGCTATGTTTTGAACCATACCTGTGACACTAGTTATAGATTCCGATGCTTCACTTCAGGTTTACTGTATCCCTTGGACCTTCTTATTGACGATGAATCACAGATATTGCATCGGAATTAAATACAAAAGGCACAATGCCGACTTAAGTACAAGAAGGCTGACTCTTCTTACTGTCTATGTTTTGAACCATTCCTGTGACACTAGTTATAGATTCCGATGCATCACTCCAGGTTTACCGGATCCCTTGGACCTTCTTATTGACGATCATACAGAGAAATTGCATCGGAATTTAATTCAAAAGGCACAATGCCGACTCTAGTACAAGAAGACTGTCTCTTCTTACTATCTATGATTTGAACCCTTCCTGTGACACTAGTTATAGATTCCGATGCTTCACTTTAGGTTTACTGTATCCCTGTGACCTTCTTATTGACGATGAAACACAGAAATTATATCGGAATTAAATATAAAATGCACAATGCCGAGTTAAGTACAAGAAGACTTACTCTTCTTCCTGACTATGATTTGAACCATTTCTGTGACACTAGTTATAGATTCCGATGCTTCACTTCAGGGTTACTGTATCCCTCTAACTTTCTTATTGACGATGAAACACAGAAATTGCATCGGAATTAAATACAAAAGGCACAATGCCGACTTAAGTACAAGAAGACTGACTCTTCTTACTGACTATGTTTGAACCATTCCTGTGACACTAGTAATAGATTCTGATGCTTCACTTCAGGTTTACTGTATCCCTCTGACCTTCTTATTGACGATGAAACACAGAAATGGCATCGGAATAAAATACAAAAGGCACAATGCCGACTTAAGAGCAAGAAGATAGACTCTTCTTACTGTCTATGTTTTGAACCATTCCTGTGACACTAGTTATAGATTTCCATGCTTCACACCAGGTTTACTGTATCCCTTGGACCTTCTTATTGACGTTGAAACACCGAAATTGCATCGGAATTAAATAAAAAATGGAATAATGCCGACTTAGGTACAAGAAGACTGACTCTTGTTACTGACTATGTTTTGAACCATTCCTGTGACACTAGTTATGGATTCCGATGCTTCACTTCAGGTCTACTGTATCCCTTGGACCTTCTCATTGACGATGAGACACTGAAGATGCATCGGAATTAAATAGAAAAGGCACAATGCCGACTTAAGTACATGAAGACTGACTCTTCTTACAGACTATATTTTGAACCATTCCTGTGACGCTAGTTATAGATTCCGATGCTTAACTTCAGGTTAACTGTACCCCTTGGACCTTCTTATTGACGATGAAACTCAGTAATTGCATCGGAAATAAATACAAATGGCACAATGCCGATTTAAGGACAAGAAGACTGACTCTTCTTATTGACTATACTTTAAACCATTCCTGTGACACTGGTTATAGATTCCGATGCTTCACTTCAGGTTTACTGTATCCCTTGGACCTTCTTATTGACGATGAAACACAGAAATTGCATCGGATTTAAATATAAAATGCACAATGCCGACTTAAGTACAAGAAGACTGACTCTTCCTACTGTCTATGTTTGAACCATTCTATTGACACTAGTAATAGATTCCGATGCCTCACTTCAGGTTTACTGTATCCCTTGGACCTTCTTATTGACGATGAATCACAGAAATTGCATCGGAATTGAATACAAAAGGCACAATGCCGACTTAAGTACAAGAAGGCTGACTCTTCTTACCGTCTATGTTTTGAACCATTCCTGTGACACTAGTTATAGATTCCGATGCATCACTCCAGGTTTAATGTATCCCTTGGACCTGCTTATTGACGATCATACAGAGAAATTGCATCGGAATTTAATTCAAAAGGCACAATGCCGACTTAGGTACAAGAAAATTGACTCTTCTTACAGTCTATGTTTTGAACCATTCCTGTGACACTAGTTATGGATTCCGATGCTTCACTTCAGGTCTACTGTATCCCTTGGACCTTCTCATTGACGATGAGACACTGACAATGCATCGGAATAAAATAGAAAAGGCACAATGCCGACTTAAGTACATGAAGACTGACTCTTCTTAATGACTATATTTTGAACCATTCCTGTGACGCTAGTTATAGATTCCGATGCTTAACTTCAGGTTAACTGTTTCCCTTGGACCTTCTTATTGACGATGAAACTCAGTAATTGCATCGGAATGAAATACAAATGGCACAATGCTGATTTAAGGACAAGAAGACTGACTCTCCTTATTGACTATACTTTGAACCATTCCTGTGACACTAGTAATAGATTCTGATGCTTCACTTCATGTTTACTGTATCCCTCTGACCTTCTTATTGACGATGAAACACAGAAATTGCATCGGAATTAAATAGAAAAGGCACAATACCGACTTAAGTACAAGAAGACTGACTCTTCTTACTATCTATGTTTTGAACCACTCCTGTGACACTAGTTATGGATTCCGATGCTTCACTCAAGGTTTACTGTATCCTTTGGACCTTCTTATTGACGATGAAACACAGAAATGGCATCGGAATAAAATACAAAAGGCACAATGCCGACTTAAGAGCAAGAAGATAGACTCTTCTTACTGTCTATGTTTTGAACCATTCCTGTGACACTAGTTATAGATACCGATGCTTGACTTCAGGTTTACTGTATCCCTTGGACCATCTTGTTGACGATCATACACAGAAATTGCATCGGAAATTCATACAAAAGGCACAATGCCGACTCAAGTACAAGAAGACTGACTCTTCTTACTATCTATGTTTTGAACCATTCCTGTGACACTAGTTATAGATTCCGATACTTCACTTTAGGTTTACTGTATCCCTTGGACCCTCTTATTGACGATGAAACACAGAAATTGCATCGGAATTGAATACAAAAGGCACAATGCCGACTTAAGTACAAGAAGACTGACTCTTCTGACTGTCTATGTTTTTAATCAGTCCTGTGACACTAGTTATAGATTCCGAGCTTCACTTCAGGTTTACGGTATCCCTCTGACCATCTTATTGACGATGAAACACAGAAATTGCATCGGAATTAAATAGAAAATGCACAATGTCGACTTGAGTACAAGAAGACTGACTCTTCTTACTGTCTATGCTTTGAACCAGTCCTGTGACACTAGTTGTAGATTCCGATGCTTGACTTCAGGTTTACTGTATCCCTTGGACCTTCTCATTGACGATCATACACAGAAATTGCATCGGAATTTAATACAAAAGGCACGATGCCGACTCAAGTACAACAAGACTGACACTTCTTACTATCTATATTTTGAACCATTCCTGTGACACTAGTTATAGATTCTGATGCTTCACTTCAGGTTTACTGTATCCCTCTGACCTACTTTTTGTCGATGAAACACAGAAATTGCATTGGAATTAAATATAAAATGCACAATCCCGATTTATGTACAAGAAGACTGACTCTTCTTACTATCTATGTTTTGAACCATTCCTGTGACACTAGTTATAGATTCCGATGCTTCACTTTAGGTTAACTGTATCTCTCTGACCTTCTTATTAACGATGAAACACAGAAATTGCATCGGAATTAAATATAAAATGCACAACGCCGACTTAAGTACAAGAAGACTGATTCTTCTTCATGACTATGTTTTGAACCATTTCTGTGACACAAGTTATAGATTCCGATGCTTCACTTCAGGGTTACTGTATCCCTCTGACCTTCCTATTGACGACGAAACACAGAAATTGCATCGGAATTAAATACAAAAGGCACAATGCCGATTTAAGTACAAGAAGACTGACTCTTCTTCCTGACTATGCTTTTAACCAGTCCTGTGACACTAGTTATAGGTTCCGATGCTTGACTTCAGGTTAACTGTATCCCTTGGACCTTCTTAGTGACGATCATACACAGAAATTGCATCGGAATTTAATACAAAAGGCACGATGCCGACTGAAGTACATGAAGACTAACGCTTATTACTATCTATATTTTGAACCATTCCTGTGACACTAGTAATAGATTCTGATGCTTCACTTCAGGTTTACTGTATCCCTCTGACCTACTTATTGACGATGAAACACAGAAATTGCATCGGAATTAAATATAAAATGCACAATGCCGATTTATGTACAAGAAGACTGACTCTTCTTCCTGACTATGTTTTGAACCATTTCTGTGACACTAGTTATAGATTCCGATGCTTCACTTCAGGGTTACTGTATCCCTCTGACCTTCTTATTGGCAATGAAACACAGAAATTGCATCGGAATTAAGTACAAAAGGCACAATGCCGACTTAAGTACAAGAAGACTGACTCTTCTTACTGTCTATGTTTTGAACCATTCCTGTGACACTTGTTATAGATTCCGATGCTTCACTTCAGGTTTATTGTATCCCTTGTACCTTCTTATTGACGATGAAACACAGAAATTGCATCGGAATTAAATATAAAAGGCACAACGCCGACTTAAGTACAATAAGGCTGACTCTTCTTACCGTCTATGCTTTGAACCATTCCTGTGACACCAGTTATAGATTCCGATGCTTCACTTCAGGTTTACTGTATCCCGCTGACCTTCCTATTGACGATGAAACACAGAAATTGCATCTGAATTAAATAGAAAAGGCACAATGCCGACTTGAGTACAAGAAGACTGACTCTTCTTACTGTCTATGTCTTGAACCATTCCTGTGACACTAGTTATTGATTCCGATGCTTGACTTCAGGTTTACTGTATTCCTAGGACCTTCTTATGGACGATCATACACAGAAATTGTATCGGAATTTAATACAAAAATGCACAATGCCGACTCAAGTACAAGAAGACTGACTATTCTTACTATCTATGTTTGAACCATTCCTGTGACACTAGTTATAGATTCCGATGCTTCACTTCAGGTTAACTGTATCCCTCTGACCTTCTTATTGACGATGAAACACAGAAATTGCATCGGAATTAAATATAAAATGCACAACGCCGACTTAAGTACAAGAAGACTGATTCTTCTTCATGACTATGTTTTGAACCATTTCTGTGACACAAGTTATAGTTTCCGATGCTTCACTTCAGGGTTACTGTATCCCTCTGACCTTCCTATTGACGATGAAACACAGAAATTGCATCGGAATTAAATACAAAAGGCACAATGCAGATTTAAGTACAAGAAGACTGACTCTTCTAACTGTCTATGTTTTTAACCATTCCTGTGACACTTGTTATAGATTCCGATGCTTCACTTCAGGTTTACTGTATCCCTTGGACCTTCTTATTGACGATGAAACACAGAAATTGCATCGAAATTAAATACAAAAGGCACAATGCCGACTTAAGTACAAGAAAACTGACTCTTCTTCCTGACTATATTTTGAACCATTTCTGTGACACTAGTTATAGATTCCGATGCTTCACTTCAGGGTTACTGTATCCCTCTGACCATCTCATTGACGATGAAACACAGAAATTGCATCGGAATTAAATACAAAAGGCGCAATGCCGACGTAAGTACAAGGAGGCTGACTCTACTTACTGTCTATGTTTTGAACCATTCCTGTGACACTAGTTATAGATTACGATGCTTCACTTCAGGTTAACTATGTCATTCGGACCTTCTTATTTACGATGAAACACAGTATTTACATCGGAATTAAATACAAAAGGCACAATGCCGTCTTAAGTACAAAAAGACATACACTTCTTACTGCCTATGTTTTGAACCATTCCTGTGACACCAGTTATAGATTCCAATGCTTCACTTCAGGTTTACTGTATCCCTCTGACCTTCTTATTGACGATGAAACACAGAAATTGCATCTCAATTAAATACAAAAGGCACATTGCCGATTTAAGGACAAGAAGACTGACTCTTTTTACTGACTATGTTTTGAACCATTCCTGTGACACAAGTTATAGATTCCGATGCTTCACTTCAGGTTTACTGTATCCCTCTGACCTTCTTATTGACGATGAAACACAGAAATTGCATCGGAATTAAATACAAAAGGTACAATGCCGACTTAAGTGCAAGAAGACTGACTATTTTTACTGTCTATGTTTGAACCATTCCTGTGACACTAGTTATAGATTTCGATGCTTCACACCAGGTTTACTGTATCCCTTGGACCTTCTCATTGACAATGAAACACCGAAATTGCATCGGAATGAAATAGAAAAGGCACAATGCCGACTTAGGTGCAAGAAGACTGACTCTTGTTACTGAGTATGTTTTGAACCATTCCTGTGTCACTGGTTATAGGTTCCGATGCTTCACTTCAGGTTTACTGTATCCCTTGGAACTTCTTATTGAAGATGAAACACAGAAATTGCATCGGAATTAAATACAAAAGGCACAATACCGACTTAAGTACAAGAAGACTGAGTCTTCATACTGTCTATGTTGTGAACCATTCCTCTGACACTAGTTATGGATTCCGATGCTTCACTTCAGCTTTACTGTATCATTTGGACCTTCTTATTTACGATGAAACACAGAAATTACATCGGAATTAAATACAAAAGGCACAATCCCGACTTAAGTACAAAGACACTGACTCTTCTTACTGACTATGTTTTGAACCATTCCTGTGACACCAGTTATAGATTCCGATGCTTCACTTCAGATTTACTGTATCCCTCTGACCTTCTTATTGACGATGAAACACAGAAATAGCATCGGAATTAAATAGAAAAGGCACAATGCCGACTTGAGTAAAAGAAGACTGACCCTTCTTACTGTCTATGTTTTGAACCATTCCTGTGACACTAGTTATGGATTACGAAGCTTGACTTCAGGTTTACTTTATCCCTTGGACCTTCTTATTGACGATCATACACAGAAATTGCATCGGAATTTAATACAAAAATGCACAATGCCGACTCAAGGACAAGAAGACTGACTCTTCTTACTATCTATGTTTGAACCATTCCTGTAACACTAGTTATAGATTCCGATGCTTCACTTCAGGTTTACTCTATCCCTTGGACCTTCTTATTGACGATGAAACACAGAAATTGCATCGGAATTAAATACAAAAGGCACAATGCCGACTTAAGTACAAGAAGACTGACTCTTCTTCCTGACTATGTTTTGAACCATTTCTGTGACACTAAATATAGATTCCGATGCTTCACTTCAGGGTTACTGTATCCCTCTGACGATCTTATTGACGACGAAACACAGAAATTGCATCGGAATTAAATACAAAAGGCACAATGCCGATTTAAGTACAAGAAGACTGACTCTTCTTACTGTCTATGTTTTTAACCATTCCTGTGACACTTGTTATAGATGCCGATGCTTCACTTCAGGTTTACTGTATCCCTTGGACCTTCTTATTGACGATGAAACACAGAAATTGCATCGGAATTAAATACAAAAGGCACAATGCCGACTTAAGTACAAAAAGACTGACACTTCTTACTGACTATGTTTTGAACCATTCCTGTGACACCAGTTATTGATTCCGATGCTTCACTTCATGTTTACTGTATCCCTCTGACCTTCTTATTGACGATGAAACACAGAAATTGCATTGGAATTAAATACAAAAGGCACAATGCCGACTTAAGGACAAGCAGACTGACTCTTCTTACTGACTATGCTTTGAACAATTGCTGTGACACCATTTATAGATTCCGATGCTTCACTTCAGGTTTACTGTATCCCTCTGACCTTCTTATTGACGATGAAACACAGAAATTGCATCGGAATTAAATACAAAAGGTACAATGCCGACTTAAGTGCAAGAAGACTGACTATTCTTACTGTCTATGTTTGAACCATTCCTGTGACACTAGTTATAGATTTCGATGCTTCACACCAGGTTTACTGCATCCCTTGGACCTTCTCATTGACAATGAAACACCGAAATTGCATCGGAATTAAATAGAAGAGGCACAATGCCGACTTAGGTACAAGAAGACTGACTCTTGTTACTGAGTATGTTTTGAACCATTCCTGTGTCACTAGTTATAGGTTCCGATGCTTCACTTCAGGTTTACTGTATCCCTTGGAACTTCTTATTGAAGATGAAACACAGAAATTGTATCGGAATTAAATACAAAGGGCACAATGACGACTTAAGTACAAAAAGACTGACTCTGCTTACTGACTATGTTTTGAACCATTCCTGTGACACTAGTTATAGATTCCGATGCTTCACTACAGGTTTATTGTATCCCTCTGACCTTATTGCCGATGAAACACAATAATTGCATCTGAATTAAATACAAAAGGCACAATACCGACTTAAGTACAAGAAGACTGAGTCTTCTTACTGTCTATGTTTTGAACCATTCCTGTGACACTAGTTATAGATTCCGATGCTTGACTTCAGGTTTACTGTATCCCTTGGACGTTCTTATTGACGATCATACACAGAAATTGCATCGGAATTGAATACAAAAATGCACAATGCCGACTCAATCACAAGAAGACTGACTCTTCTTACTATCTATGTTTGAACCATTCCTGTAACACTAGTTATAGAATCCGATGCTTCACTTCAGGTTTACTGTATCCCTCTGACCTTCTTATTGACGATGAAACACAGAAATTGCATCGGAATTAAATACAAAAGGCGCAATGCCGACTTAAGTACAAGAAGACTGACTCTACTTACTGTCTATGTTTTGAACCATTTCTGTGACACTAGTTATAGATTCCGATGCTTCACTTCAGGTTTACTGTGTCATTCGGACCTTCTTATTTACGATGAAACACAGTTTTTACATCGGAATTAAATACAAAAGGCACAATGCCGACTTATGTACAAAAAGACTGACTCTTCTTACTGACTATGTTTTGAACCATTCCTGTGACACCAGTTATAGATTCCGATGCTTCTTTTCAGGTTTTCTGTATCCCTCTGACCTTCTTATTGACGATGAAACACAGAATTTGCATCGGAATTAAATAGAAAAGGCACAATGCCGACTTGAGTACAAGAAGACTGACTCTTCTTACTGTCTATGTTTTGAACCAATCCTGTGACACTAGTTATAGATTCCGATGCTTCACTTCAGGTTTACTGTATCCCTCTGACCTTCTTATTGACGATGAAACACAGAAATTGGATCGGAATTAAATATAAAATGCACAATGCCGACTTAAGTACAAGAAGACTGACTCTTCTTCCTGACTATGTTTTGAACCATTTCTGTGACACTAGTTATAGATTCCGATGCTTGACTTCAGGTTTTTTGTATTCCTTGGACTTTCTTATTGACGATCATACACAGAAATTGCATCGGAATTTAATACAAAAATTGCACAATGCCGACTCAAGTACAAGAAGACTGACTCTTCTCCCTATCTATGTTTTGAACCATTCCTGCGACACTAGTTACAGATTCCGATGAGTCACTTCAAGATTACTGTATCCCTCTGACCTCCTTATTGACGATGAAACACGGAATTTGCATCGGAATTAAATACAAAATGCACAATGCCGTCTTAAGTACAAGAAGACTGATTCTTCTTCCTGACTATGTTTTGAACCATTTCTGTGACACTAGTTATAGATTCCGATGCTTCACTTCAGGGTTACTGTATCCCTCCGACCTTCTTATTGACGATGAAACACAGAAATTGCATCGGAATTAAATACGAAAGGCACAATGTCGACTTAAGTACATGAAGACTGATTCTTCTTACTGACTATGTTTTGAACCATACCTGTGACACTAGTTATAGATTCCGATGCTTCACTTCAGGTTTACTGTATCCCTTGGACCTTCGTTTTGACGATGAATCACAGAAATTGCATCGGAATTAAATACAAAGGGCACAATGCCGACTTAAGTACAAGAAGGCAGACTCTTCTTACCGTCTATGTTTTGAACCATTCCTGTGACACTAGTTATAGATTCCGATGCATCACTCCAGGTTACCGTATCCCTTGGACCTTCTTATTGACGATCATACAGAGAAATTGCATTGGAATTTAATTCAAAAGGCACAATGCCGACTCTAGTACAAAAAGACTGTCTCTTCTTACTATCTTTGATTTGAACCATTCCTGTGACACTAGTTATAGATTCCGATGCTTCACTTCAGGTTTACTGTATCCCTGTGACCTTCTTATTGACGATGAAACACAGAAATTGCATCGGAATTAAATATAAAATGCACAATGCCGAGTTAAGAACAAGAAGACTGACTCTTCTTACTGTCTATGTTTTGAACCAATCCTGTGAAACTAGTTATAGATTCCGATGCTTCACTTCAGGTTTACTGTATCCCTTGGACCTTCTTATTGACGTTGAAACACAGAAATGTCATCGGAATTAAATACAAAAGGCACAATGCCGACTTAAGTACAAGAAGACTGACTCTTCCTACTGTCTATGTTTGAACCATTCCATTGACACTAGTTATAGATTCCGATGCTTCACTTCAGGTTTACTGTATCCCTCTGACCTTCTTATTGACGATGAAACACAGAAAATGCATCGGAATTAAATACAAACGGCACAATGCCGTCTTAAGTACAAGAAGACTGACTTTTCTTACTGACTATGTTTTGAACCATTCCTGTGACACTAGTTATAGATTCCGATGCTTCACTCCAGGTTTACTGTATCCCTTGGAACTTCTTATTGACGATGAGACACAGAAATTGCATCGCAATTAAATACAAAAGGCATAATTCCGACTTAAGTACAAGAAAACTGACTCTTCTTACTGCCTGTGTTTTGAACCATTCCTGTGACACTAGTAATAGATTCTGATGTTTCACTTCAGGTTTACTGTATACCTCTGACCTTCGTATTGACGATGAAACACAGAAATGGCATCGGAATAAAATACAAAAGGCACAATGCCGACTTAAGAGCAAGAAGATAGACTCTTCATACTGTCTATGTTTTGAACCATTCCTGTGACACTAGTTATAGATTTCCATGCTTTACACCAGGTTTACTGTATCCCTTGCACCTTCTTATTGACGATGAAACACCGAAATTGCATCAGAATTAAATAAAAAATGGAATAATGCCGACTTAGGTACAAGAAGACTGACTCTTGTTACTGACTATGTTTTGAACCATTCCTGTGACACTAGTTATAGATTCCGATGCTTCACTTCAGGTCTACTGTATCCCTTGGACCTACTCATTGACGATGAGACACTGAAAATGCATCGGAATTAAATAGAAAAGGCACAATGCCGACTTAAGTACATGAAGACTGACTCTTCTTACTGACTATATTTTGAACCATTCCTGTGACGCTAGTTATAGATTCAGATGCTTAACTTCAGGTTAACTGTATCCCTTGGACCTTCGTATTGTCGATGAAACTCAGTAATTGCATCGGAATTAAATACTAATGGCACAATGCCGATTTAAGGACAAGAAGACTGACTCTTCTTATTGACTATACTTTGAACCATTCCTGTGACACTAGTTATAGATTCCGATGCTTCACTTCAGGTTTACTGTATCCCCTGGACCTTTATATTGACGATGAAACACAGAAATTGCATCGGATTTAAATATAAAATGCACAATGCCGACTTAAGTACAAGAAGACTGACTCTTCCTACTGTCTATGTTTGAACCATTCTATTGACACTAGTTATAGATTCCGATGCTTCACTTCAGGTTTACTGTATCCCTTGGACCTTCTTAATGACGATGATACACAGAAATTGCATCGGAATTAAATACAATAGGCACAATGCCGACTTAAGTACAAGAAGGCTGACTCTTCTTACCGTCTATGTTTTGAACCATTCCTGTGACACTAGTTATAGATTCCGATGCATCACTCCAGGTTTACCGTATCCCTTGGACCTGCTTATTGACGATCATACAGAGAAATTGCATCGGAATTTAATTCAAAAGGCACAATGCCGACTCTAGTACAAGAAGACTGTCTCTTCTTACTATCTATGATTTGAACCATTCCTGTGACACTAGTTTTAGATTCCGATGCTTCACTTCAGGTTTACTGTATCCCTGTGACCTTCTTATTGACGATGAAACACAGAAATTGCATCGGAATAAAATATAAAATGCACAATGCCGAGTTAAGTACAAGAAGACTTACTCTTCTTCCTGACGATGTTTTGAACCATTTCTGTGACACTAGTTATAGATTCCGATGCTTCACTTCAGGGTTACTGTATCCCTCTAACCTTCTTATTGACGATGAAACACAGAAATTGCATCGGAATTAAATACAAAAGGCACAATGCCGACTTAAGTACAAGTAGACTGACTCTTCTTACTGTCTATGTTTTGAACCAATCTTGTGAAACTAGTTATAGATTCCGATGCTTCACTTCAGGTTTACAGTATCCCTTGGACCTTCTTATTGACGATGAAACACAGAAATTTGATCGGAATTAAATACAAAAGGCACAATGCCGACTTAAGTACAAGAAAACAGACTCTTCCTACTGTCTATGTTTGAACCATTCCATTGACACTAGTTATAGATTCCGATGCTTCACTTCAGGTTTACTGTATCCCTCTGACCTTCTTATTTACGATGAGACACAGAAATTGCATCGGAATTAAATACAAAAGGCACAATGCCGTCTTAAGTACAAGCAGACTGACACTTCTTACTGACTATGTTTTGAACCATTCCTGTGACACTAGTTATAGATTCCGTTGCTTCACTCCAGGTTTACTGTATCCCTTGGACCTTCTTATTGACGATGAAACACAGAAATTGCATCGCAATTAAATACAAAAGGCACATTTCCGACTTAAGTACAAGAAAACTGACTCTTCTTACTGCCTGTGTTTTGAAACATTCCTGTGACACTAGTAATAGATTCTGATGCTTCACTTCAGTTTTACTGTATGCCTCTGACCTTCTTATTGACGATGAAACACAGAAATGGCATCGGAATAAAATACAAAAGGCACAATGCCGACTTAAAAGCAAGAAGATAGACTCTTCTTACTGTCTATGTTTTGAACCATTCCTGTGACACTAGTTATAGATTTCGATGCTTCACACCAGGTTTACTGTATCCCTTGAAGGTTATTATTGACGATGAAGCACCGAAATTGCATCGGAATTAAATAAAAAATGGAATAATGCCGACTTAGGTACAAGTAGACTGACTCTTGTTACTGACTATGTTTAGAACCATTCCTGTGACACTAGCTATAGATTCCGATGCTTCACTTCAGGTCTACTGTATCCCTTGGACCTTCTCATTGACGATGAGTCACTGAAAATGCATCGGAATTAAATAGAAAAGGCACAATGCCGATTTAAGGACAAGAAGACTGACTCTTCTTATTGACTATACTTTGAACCATTCCTGTGACACTAGTTATAGATTCCGATGCTTCACTTCATGTTTACTGTATCCCTCTGACCTTCTTATTGACGATGAAACACAGAAATTGCATCGAAATTAAATAGAAAAGGCACAATGCCGACTTAAGTACAAGAAGTCTGACTCTTGTTACTGAGTATGTTTTGAAACATTCCTGTGACACTAGTTATAGATTCCGATGTTTGACGTCAGGTTTACTATATCCCTTGGACATTCGTATTGACGATGAGACACAGAAATTGCATCGGAATTAAATTCAAAAGGCACAATGCCGACTTAAGGACAAGAAAACTGACTCTTCATACTGCCTATGGTTTGAACCATTCCTGTGACACTAGTTATAGATTCCGATGCATCACTCCAGGTTTACCGTATCCTTTGGACTTTCTTATTGACGATGAAACACAGAAATTGCATCGGAATTAAATACAAAAGGCACAATGCCGTCTTAAGTACAAGAAGACTGACTCTTCTTACTGTCTATGTTTGAACCATTCTATTGACACTAGTTATAGATTCCGATGCTTCACTTCAGGTTTACTGTATCCCTTGGACATTCGTATTGACGATGAGACACAGAAATTGCATCGGAATTAAATACATAAGGCACAATGCCGACTCTAGTACAAGAAGACTGTCTCTTCTTACTATCTATGATTTGAACCATTCCTGTGACACTAGTTATAGATTCCGATGCTTCACTTCAGGTTTACTGTATCCCTGTGACCTTCTTATTGACGATGAAACACAGAAATTGCATCGGAATTAAATATAAAACGCACAATGCCGAGTTAAGTACAAGAAGACTTACTCTTCTTCCTGACTATGTTTTGAACCATTTCTGTGACACTAGTTATAGATTCCGATGCTTCACTTCAGGTTTACTGTATCCCTTGGACATTCTTATTGACGATGAAACACAGAAATTGCATCGGAATTAAATACAAAGTGCACAATGCCGTCTTAAGTACAAGAAGACTGACTCTTCTTACCGTCTATGTTTGAACCATTCCATTGACACTAGTTATAGATTCCGATGCTTCACTCCAGGTTTACTGTATCCCTTGGACCTTCTTATTGACGATGAAACACAGAATTTGCATCGGAATTAAATTCAAAATGCACAATGCCGACTTAAGGACAAGAAAACTGACTCTTCTTACTGCCTATGGTTTGAAGCATTCCTGTGACACTAGTTATAGATTCCGATGCATCACTCCAGGTTTACCGTATCTCTTGGACTTTCTTATTGACGATGAAACACAGAAATTGCATCGGAATTAAATACAAAAGGTACAATGCCGACTTAAGGACAAGAAAACTGACTCTTCTTACTGCCTATGATTTGAACCATTCCTGTGACACTAGTTATAGATTCCGATGCTTCACTTCAGGTTTCCTGTATCCCTCTGACCTTCTTATTGACGATGAAACACAGAAATTGCATCGGAATTAAATACAAAAGGCACAATGCCGACTTAAGTGCAAGAAGACTGACTCTACTTACTGACTATGTTTTGAACCATTCCTGCGACACTAGTTATAGATTTCGATCTTTCACACCAGGTTTACTGTATCCCTTGGACCTTCTTATTGACGATGAAACACCGAAATTGGATCGGAATTAAATAGAAAAGCCACAATGCCGTCTTAGGTACAAGAAGACTGACTCTTGTTACTGAGTATGTTTTGAAACATTCCTGTGACACTAGTTATAGATTCCGATGCTTCACTTCAGGTTTACTGCATCCCTTGGACATTCGTATTGACGATGAGACACAGAAATTGCATCGGAATTAAATACATAAGGCACAATGCCGACTTAAGTACATGAAGACTGACTCTTCTTACTGACTATGTTTTGAACCATTCCTGTGACTCTAGTTATAGATTCCGATGCTTCACTTCAGGTTTACTGTATCCCTTGGACCTTCTTACTGACGATGAAACACAGAAATTACATCGGAATTAAATACGAAAGGCAGAATGCCGACTTAAGTTCAAGAAGACTGACTCTTCATACTGTCTATGTTTTGAACCATTCCTGTGAAACTAGTTATAGATTCCGATGCTTCACTTCAGGTTTACTGTATCCATTGGACCTTCTTATTGACGATGAAACACAGAAATTTCATCGGAATTAAATACAAAAGGCACAATGCCGACTTAAGTATAAGAAGACTGACTCTTCCTACTGTCTATGTTTGAACCGTTCCATTGACACTAGTTATAGATTCCTATGCTTCACTTCAGGTTTACTGTATCCCCCTGACCTTCTTATTTACGATGAAACACAGAAATTGCATCGGAATTAAATACAAAAGGCACAATGCCGTCTTAACTACAAGAAGACTGACTCTTCTTACTGACTATGTTTTGAACCATTCCTGTGACACTAGTTATAGATTCCGATGCTTCACTTCAGGTTTGCTGTATCCCTTAAACCTTCATATTGACGATGAAACACAGAAATTGCATCGGAATTAAATACAAAATTCACAATGCCGACTTGAGTACAAGAAGGTTGATTCTTCTTACCGTTTACGATTTGAACCATTCCTGTGACACTAGTTATAGATTCCGATGCTTCACTCCAAGTTTACTGTATCCCTTGGACCTTCTTATTGACGATGAAACACAGAAATTGCATGGCAATTAAATACAAAAGGCACAATTCCGACTTAAGTACAAGAAAACTGACTCTTCTTACTGTCTATGTTTTGAACCATTCCTGTGACACTAGTTATAGATTCCGATGCTTCACTTCAGGTTTACTGTATCCCTTGGACATTCTTATTGACGATGAAACACAGAAATTGCATCGGAATTAAATACAAAAGGCACAATGCCGTCTTAAGTACAAGAAGACTGACTCTTCTTACTGTCTATGTTTGAACCATTCCATTGACACTAGTTATAGATTTCGATGCTTCACTTCAGGTTTACTGTATCCCTCTGACCTTCTTATTGACGATGAAACACAGAAATTGCATCGGAATTAAATTCAAAAGGCACGATGCCTTCTTAAGTGCAAGAAGACTGACTCTTCTTACTGACTATGTTTTGAACCATTCCTGTGACACTAGTTATAGATTCCGATGCTTCACTTCAGGTCTACTGTATCCCTTGGACCTTCTCATTGACGATGAGACACTGAAAATGCATCGGAATTAAATAGAAAAGGCACAATGCCGACATAAGTACATGAAGACTGACTCTTCTTACTGACTATATTTTGAACCATTCCTGTGACGCTAGTTATAGATTCCGATGCTTAACTTCAGGTTAAATGTTTCCCTTGGACCTTCTTGTTGACGATGAAACTCAGTAATTGCATTGGAATTAAATACAAATGGCACAATGCCGATTTAAGGACAAGAAGACTGACTCTTCTTATTGACTATACTTTGAACCATTCCTGTGACACTAGTTATAGATTCCGATGCTTCACTTCATGTTTACTGTATCCCTCCGACCTTCTTGTTGACGATGAAACACAGAAATTGCATCGGAATTAAATAGAAAAGGCACAATGCCGACTTAAGTACAAGAAGACTGACTCTTCTTTCTGTCTATGTTTTGAACCATTCCTGTGACACTAGTTATAGATTCCGATGCTTCACTCAAGGTTTACTGTATCCTTTGGACCTTCTTATTGACGATGAAACACAGAAATTGCATCGGAATTAAATACAAAAGGCACAATGCCAACTTAAGTACAAGAAGACTGACTCTTCTTACTGTCTATGTTTTGAACCATTCCTGTGACACTAGTTATAGATTCCGATGCTTCACTTCAGGTTTACTGTATCCCTTGGACATTCTTATTGACGATGAAACACAGAAATTGCATCGGAATTAAATACAAAAGGCACAATGCCGTCTTAAGTACAAGAAGACTGACTCTTCTTACTGTCTATGTTTGAACCATTCCATTGACACTAGTTATAGATTTCGATGCTTCACTTCAGGTTTACTGTATCCCTCTGACCTTCTTATTGACGATGAAACACAGAAATTGCATCGGAATTAAATTCAAAAGGCACGATGCCTTCTTAAGTGCAAGAAGACTGACTCTTCTTACTGTCAATGTTTTGAACCATTCCTGTGACACTAGTTATAGTTTTCGATGCTTCACACCAGGTTTACTGTATCCCTTCGACATTCTTATTGACGATGAAACAACGAAATTGCATCGGAATTAAATAGAAAAGGCACAATGCAGACATGGGTACAAGAAGACTGACTCTTGTTGCTGACTATGTTTTGAACCATTCCTGTGACACTAGTTATAGATTCCGATGCTTCACTTCAGGTTTACTGTATCCCTTGGACCTTCTTATTGACGATGAAACACAGAAATTGCATCGGAATTAAATACAAAAGGCACAATGCCGACTTAAGGACAAGAGGACTGACTCTTCTTACTGACTATGTTTTGAACCATTCCTTTGACACTAGTTATAGATTCCGATGCTTCACTTCAGGTTTACTGTATCCCTCTGACCTTCTTATTGACCATGAAACACAGAAATTGCATCGGAATTAAATAGAAAAGGCACAATGCCGACTTGAGTACAGGAAGAATGACTCTTCTTACTGTCTATGTTTTGAACCAGTCCTGTGACACTAGTTATGGATTCCGATGCTTGACGTCAGGTTTACTGTATCCCTTGGACCTTCTTATTGACGATCATACAGAGAAATTGCACCGGAATTTAATTCAAAAGGCACAATGCCGACTCTAGTACAAGAAGACTGTCTCTTCTTACTATCTATGATTTGAACCATTCCTGTGACACTAGTTATAGATTCCGATGCTTCACTTCAGGTTTACTGTATCCCTGTGACCTTCTTATTGACGATGAAACACAGAAATGGCATCGGAATAAAATACAAAAGGCACAATGCCGACTTAAGAGCAAGAAGATAGACTCTTCTTACTGTCTATGTTTTGAACTATTCCTGTGACACTAGTTATAGATTGCGATGCTTCACTTCAGGTTTACTGTATCCCTTGGACATTCGTATTGACGATGAGACACAGAAATTGCATCGGAATTAAATACATAAGGCACAATGCCGACTTAAGTACATGAAGACTGACTCTTCTTACTGACTATGTTTTGAACCATTCCTGTGACTCTAGTTATAGATTCCGATGCTTCACTTCAGGTTTACTGTATCCCTTGGACCTTCTTATTGGCGATGAAACACAGAAATTGCATCGGAATTAAATACAAAAGGCACAATGCCGACTTAAGGTCAAGAGGACTGACTCTTCTTACTGACTATGTTTTGAACCATTGCTTTGACACTAGTTATAGATTCCGATGCTTCACTTCAGGTTTACTGTATCCCTCTGACCTTCTTATTGACGATGAAACACCGAAATTGCATCGGAATTAAATAAAAAATGGAATAATGCCGACTTAGGTACAAGAAGACTGACTCTTCTTTCTGTCTATGTTTTGAACCATTCCTGTGACACTAGTTATAGATTCCGATGCTTCACTCAAGGTTTACTGTATCCTTTGGACCTTCTTATTGACGATGAAACACAGAAATTGCATCGGAATTAAATACAAAAGGCACAATGCCAACTTAAGTACAAGAAGACTGACTCTTCTTACTGTCTATGTTTTGAACCATTCCTGTGCACTAGTTATAGATTCCGATGCTTCACTTCAGGTTTACTGTATCCCTTGGACATTCTTATTGACGATGAAACACAGAAATTGCATCGGAATTAAATACAAAAGGCACAATGCCGTCTTAAGTACAAGAAGACTGACTCTTCTTACTGTCTATGTTTGAACCATTCCATTGACACTAGTTATAGATTCCGATGCTTCACTTCAGGTTTACTGTATCCCTTTGACCTACTTATTGACGATGAAACACAGAATTTGCATCGGAATTAAATGCAAAAGGCACAATGCCGACTTAAGAACAAGGAAACTGACTCTTCTTACTGCCTATGTTTGAACCATTCCTGTGACACTAGTTATAGATTCCGATGCTTCACTTCAGGTTTACTGTATCCCTCTGACCTTCTTATTGACGATGAAACACAGAAATTGCGTCGGAATTAAATTCAAAAGGCACGATGCCTTCTTAAGTGCAAGAAGACTGACTCTTCTTACTGTCAATGTTTTGAACCATTCCTGTGACACTAGTTATAGTTTTCGATGCTTCACACCAGGTTTACTGTATCCCTTCGACATTCTTATTGACGATGAAACAACGAAATTGCATCGGAATTAAATAGAAAAGGCACAATGCAGACATGGGTACAAGAAGACTGACTCTTGTTACTGACTATGTTTTGAACCATTCCTGTGACACTAGTTATAGATTCCGATGCTTCACTTCAGGTTTACTGTATCCCTTGGACCTTCTTATTGACGATGAAACACAGAAATTGCATCGGAATTAAATACAAAAGGCACAATGCCGACTTAAGGACAATAGGACTGACTCTTCTTACTGACTATGTTTTGAACCATTCCTTTGACACTAGTTATAGATTCCGATGCTTCACTTCAGGTTTACTGTATCCCTCTGACCTTCTTATTGACCATGAAACACAGAAATTGCACCGGAATTAAATAGAAAACTCACAATGCCGACTTGAGTACAGGAAGAATGACTCTTCTTACTGTCTATGATTTGAACCAGTCCTGTGACACTAGTTATGGATTCCGATGCTTGACGTCAGGTTTACTGTATCCCTTGGACCTTCTTATTGACGATCATACAGAGAAATTGCACCGGAATTTAATTCAAAAGGCACAATGCCGACTCTAGTACAAGAAGACTGTCTCTTCTTACTATCTATGATTTGAACCATTCCTGTGACACTAGTTATAAATTCCGATGCTTCACTTCAGGTTTACTGTATCCCTGTGACCTTCTTATTGACGATGAAACACAGAAATGGCATCGGAATAAAATACAAATGGCACAATGCCGACTTAAGAGCAAGAAGATAGACTCTTCTTACTGTCTATGTTTTGAACTATTCCTGTGACACTAGTTATAGATTGCGATGCTTCACTTCAGGTTTACTGTATCCCTTGGACATTCGTATTGACGATGAGACACAGAAATTGCATCGGAATTAAATACATAAGGCACAATGCCGACTTAAGTACATGAAGACTGACTCTTCTTACTGACTATGTTTTGAACCATTCCTGTGACTCTAGTTATAGATTCCGATGCTTCACTTCAGGTTTACTGTATCCCTTGGACCTTCTTATTGGCGATGAAACACAGAAATTGCATCGGAATTAAATACAAAAGGCACAATGCCGACTTAAGGTCAAGAGGACTGACTCTTCTTACTGACTATGTTTTGAACCATTGCTTTGACACTAGTTATAGATTCCGATGCTTCACTTCAGGTTTACTGTATCCCTCTGACCTTCTTATTGACCATGAAACACAGAAATTGCATCGGAATTAAATAGAAAAGGCACAATGCCGACTTGAGTACAGGAAGAATGACTCTTCTTACTGTCTATGTTTTGAACCATTCCTGTGACACTAGTTATAGATTCCGATGCTTGACGTCAGGTTTACTGTATCCCTTGGACCTTCTTATTGACGATCATACACAGAAATTGCATCGGAATTTAATTCAAAAGCCACAATGCCGACTCTAGTACAAGAAGACTGACTCTTCTTACTATCTATGATTTGAACCATTCCTGTGACACTAGTTATAAATTCCGATGCTTCACTTCAGGTTTACTGTATCCCTGTGACCTTCTTATTGACGATGAAACACAGAAATTGCATCGGAATTAAATATAAAACGCACAATGCCGTGTTAAGTACAAGAAGACTTACTCTTCTTCCTGACTATGTTTTGAACCACTTCTGTGACACTAGTTATAGATTCCGATGCTTCACTTCAGGGTTACTGTATCCCTCCAACCTTCTTATTGACGATGAAACACAGAAATTACATCGGAATTAAATACAAAAGGCAGAATGCCGACTTAAGTACAAGAAGACTGACTCTTCTTACTGTCTATGTTTTGAACCATTCCTGTGAAACTAGTTATAGATTCCGATGCTTCACTTCAGGTTTACTGTATCCATTGGACCTTCTTATTGACGATGAAACACAGAAATTTCATCGGAATTAAATACAAAAGGCACAATGCCGACTTAAGTATAAGAAGACTGACTCTTCCTACTGTCTATGTTTGAACCATTCCATTGACACTAGTTATAGATTCCGATGCTTCACTTCAGGTTTACTGTATCCCTCTGACCTTCTTATTGACGATGAAACACAGAAATTGCATCGGAATTAAATACAAAAGGCACAATGCCGTCTTAAGTACAAGAAGACTGACTCTTCTTACTGACTATGTTTTGAACCATTCCTGTGACACTAGTTATAGATTCCGATGCTTCACTTCAGGTTTACTGTATCCCTTAGACCTTCATATTGACGATGAAACACAGAAATTGCATCGGAATTAAATACAAAAGGCAAAATGCCGACTTGAGTACAAGAAGGCTGACTCTTCTTACCATTTATGATTTGAACCATTCCTGTGACACTAGTTATAGATTCCGATGCTTCACTCCAGGTTTACTGTATCCCTTGGACCTTCTTATTGACGATGAAACACAGAAATTGAATCGCAATTAAATACAAAGGGCACAATTCCGACTTAAGTACAAGAAAACTGACTCTTCTTACTGTCTATGTTTTGAACCATTCCTGTGACACTAGTTATAGATTTTGATGCTTCACACCAGGTTTACTGTATCCCTTGGACCTTCTTATTGACGATGAAACACCGAAATTGCATCGGAATTAAATAAAAAATGGAATAATGCCGACTTAGGTACAAGAAGACTGACTCTCGTTACTGACTATGTTTTGAACCATTCCTGTGACACTAGTTATAGATTCCGATGCTTCACTTCAGGTCTACTGTATCCCTTGGACCTTCTCATTGACGATGAGACATTGAAAATGCATCGGAATGAAATACAAAAGGCACAATGCGGACTTAAGTACATGAAGACTGACTCTTCTTACTGACTATACTTTGAACCATTCCTGTGACACTAGTTATAGATTCCGATGCTTCACTTCATGTTTACTGTATCCCTCTGCCCTCTTATTGACGGTGAAACACAGAAATTGCATCGGAATTAAATAGAAAAGGCACAATGCCGACTTAAGTACAAGAAGACTGACTCTTCTTACTGTCTATGTTTTGAACCATTCCTGTGACACTCGTTATAGCTTCCGATGCTTCACTCAAGGTTTACTGTATCCTTTGGACCTTCTTATTGACGATGAAATACAGAAATTGCATCGGAATTAAATACAAAAGGCACAATGCCGACATAAGTACAAGAAGACTGACTCTTCTTACTGTCTATGTTTTGAACTATTCCTGTGACACTAGTTATAGATTCCGATGCTTCACTTCAGGTTTACTGTATCCCTTGGACATTCTTATTGATGATGAAACACAGAAATTGCATCGGAATTAAATACAAAAGGCACAATGCCGTCTTAAGTACAAGAAGACTGACTCTTCTTACTGTCTACGTTTGAACCATTCCATTGACACTAGTTATAGATTCCGATGCTTCACAACAGGTTTACTGTATCCCTTGGACCTTCTTATTGACGATGAAATACAGAATTTGCAACGGAATTAAATACAAAAGGCACAATGCCGACTTAAGAACAAGGAAAATGACTCTTCTTACTGCCTATGTTTGAACCATTCCTGTGACACTAGTTACAGATTACGATTCTTCACTTCAGGTTTACTGTATCCCTCTGACCTTCTTATTGACGATGAAACACAGAAATTGCATCGGAATTAAATACAAAAGGCACGATGCCTTCTTAAGTGCAAGAAGACTGACTCTTCTTACTGTCTATGTTTTGAACCATTCCTGTGACACTAGTTATAGATTTCGATGCTTCACACCAGGTTTACTGTATCCCTTCGACATTCTTATTGACGATGAAACAACGAAATTGCATCGGAATTAAATAGAAAAGGCACAATGCAGACATAGGTACAAGAAGACTGACTCTTGTTACTGACTATGTTTTGAACCATTCCTGTGACACTAGTTATAGATTCCGATGCTTCACTTCAGGTTTACTGTATCGCTTGGAACTTCTTATTGACGATGAGACACAGAAATTGCATCGTATTTAAATACAAAAGGCACAATGCCGATTTATGTACATGAAGACTGACTCTTCTTACTGACTATGATTTGAACAATTCCTGTGTCACTAGTTATAGATTCCGATGCTTCACTTCAGGTTTACTGTATACCTTGGACCTTCCTATTGATGATGAAACACAGAAATTGCACCGGAATTAAATACAAAAGGCACAATGCCGACTTAAGGACAAGAAGACTGACTCTTCTTACTGACTTTGTTTTGAACCATTCCTGTGACACTAGTTATGGATTCCGATCCTCACTTCATGTTTACTGTATCCCTCTGACCTTCATATTGACGATGAAACACAGAAATTGCATCGGAATTAAATACAAAAGGCACAATGCCGACTTAAGTACAAGAAGGCTGACTCTTCTTACCGTTTATGATTTGAACCATTTCTGTGACACTAGTTATAGATTCCGATGCTTCACTCCAGGTTTACTGTATCCCTTGGACCTTCTTATTGACGATGAAACACAGAAATTGCATCGCAATTAAATACAAAAGGCACAATTCCGACTTAAGTACAAGAAAACTGACTCTTCTTACTGCCTGTGTTTTGAACCATTCCTGTGACACTAGTAATAGATTCTGATGCTTCACTTCAGGTTTACTGTATCCCTCTGACCTTCTTATTGACGATGAAACACAGAAATGGCATCGGAATAAAATACAAAAGGCACAATGCCGACTTAAGAGCAAGTAGATAGATTCTTCTTACTGTCTATGATTGGAACCATTCCTGTGACACTAGTTATAGATTCCGATGCTTCACTCCAGGTTTACTGTATCCCTTGGACCTTCTTATTGACGATGAAACACCGATATTGCATCGGAATTAAATAAAAAATGGAATAATGCCGACTTAGGTACAAGAAGACTGACTCTTGTTACTGACTATGTTTTGAACCATTCCTGTGACACTAGTTATAGATTCCGATGCTTCACTTCAGGTCTACTGTATCCCTTGGACCTTCTCATTGACGATGAGACACTGAAAATGCATCGGAATTAAATAGAAAAGGCACAATGCCGACTTAAGTACATGAAGACTGACTCTTCTTACTGACTATATTTTGAACCATTCCTGTGACGCTAGTTATAGATTCCGATGCTTAACTTCAGGTTAAATGTTTCCCTTGGACCTTCTTGTTGACGATGAAACTCAGTAATTGCATTGGAATTAAATACAAATGGCACAATGCCGATTTAAGGACAAGAAGACTTACTCTTCTTATTGACTATACTTTGAACCATTCCTGTGACACTAGTTATAGATTCCGATGCTTCACTTCATGTTTACTGTATCCCTCCGACCTTCTTGTTGACGATGAAACACAGAAATTGCATCGGAATTAAATAGAAAAGGCACAATGCCGAATTAAGTACAAGAAGACTGACTCTTCTTTCTGTCTATGTTTTGAACCATTCCTGTGACACTAGTTATAGATTCCGATGCTTCACTCAAGGTTTACTGTATCCTTTGGACCTTCTTATTGACGATGAAACACAGAAATTGCATCGGAATTATATACAAAAGGCACAATGCCAACTTAAGTACAAGAAGACTGACTCTTCTTACTGTCTATGTTTTGAACCATTCCTGTGACACTAGTTATAGATTCCGATGCTTCACTTCAGGTTTACTGTATCCCTTGGACATTCTTATTGACGATGAAACACAGAAATTGCATCGGAATTAAATACAAAAGGCACAATGCCGTCTTAAGTACAAGAAGACTGACTCTTCTTACTGTCTATGTTTGAACCATTCCATTGACACTAGTTATAGATTTCGATGCTTCACTTCAGGTTTACTGTATCCCTCTGACCTTCTTATTGACGATGAAACACAGAAATTGCATCGGAATTAAATTCAAAAGGCACGATGCCTTCTTAAGTGCAAGAAGACTGACTCTTCTTACTGTCAATGTTTTGAACCATTCCTGTGACACTAGTTATAGTTTTCGATGCTTCACACCAGGTTTACTGTATCCCTTCGACATTCTTATTGACGATGAAACAACGAAATTGCATCGGAATTAAATAGAAAAGGCACAATGCAGACATGGGTACAAGAAGACTGACTCTTGTTGCTGACTATGTTTTGAACCATTCCTGTGACACTAGTTATAGATTCCGATGCTTCACTTCAGGTTTACTGTATCCCTTGGACCTTCTTATTGACGATGAAACACAGAAATTGCATCGGAATTAAATACAAAAGGCACAATGCCGACTTAAGGACAAGAGGACTGACTCTTCTTACTGACTATGTTTTGAACCATTCCTTTGACACTAGTTATAGATTCCGATGCTTCACTTCAGGTTTACTGTATCCCTCTGACCTTCTTATTGACCATGAAACACAGAAATTGCATCGGAATTAAATAGAAAAGGCACAATGCCGACTTGAGTACAGGAAGAATGACTCTTCTTACTGTCTATGTTTTGAACCAGTCCTGTGACACTAGTTATGGATTCCGATGCTTGACGTCAGGTTTACTGTATCCCTTGGACCTTCTTATTGACGATCATACAGAGAAATTGCACCGGAATTTAATTCAAAAGGCACAATGCCGACTCTAGTACAAGAAGACTGTCTCTTCTTACTATCTATGATTTGAACCATTCCTGTGACACTAGTTATAGATTCCGATGCTTCACTTCAGGTTTACTGTATCCCTGTGACCTTCTTATTGACGATGAAACACAGAAATGGCATCGGAATAAAATACAAAAGGCACAATGCCGACTTAAGAGCAAGAAGATAGACTCTTCTCACTGTCTATGTTTTGAACTATTCCTGTGACACTAGTTATAGATTGCGATGCTTCACTTCAGGTTTACTGTATCCCTTGGACATTCGTATTGACGATGAGACACAGAAATTGCATCGGAATTAAATACATAAGGCACAATGCCGACTTAAGTACATGAAGACTGACTCTTCTTACTGACTATGTTTTGAACCATTCCTGTGACTCTAGTTATAGATTCCGATGCTTCACTTCAGGTTTACTGTATCCCTTGGACCTTCTTATTGGCGATGAAACACAGAAATTGCATCGGAATTAAATACAAAAGGCACAATGCCGACTTAAGGTCAAGAGGACTGACTCTTCTTACTGACTATGTTTTGAACCATTGCTTTGACACTAGTTATAGATTCCGATGCTTCACTTCAGGTTTACTGTATCCCTCTGACCTTCTTATTGACGATGAAACACCGAAATTGCATCGGAATTAAATAAAAAATGGAATAATGCCGACTTAGGTACAAGAAGACTGACTCTTCTTTCTGTCTATGTTTTGAACCATTCCTGTGACACTAGTTATAGATTCCGATGCTTCGCTCAAGGTTTACTGTATCCTTTGGACCTTCTTATTGACGATGAAACACAGAAATTGCATCGGAATTAAATACAAAAGGCACAATGCCAACTTAAGTACAAGAAGACTGACTCTTCTTACTGTCTATGTTTTGAACCATTCCTGTGCACTAGTTATAGATTCCGATGCTTCACTTCAGGTTTACTGTATCCCTTGGACATTCTTATTGACGATGAAACACAGAAATTGCATCGGAATTAAATACAAAAGGCACAATGCCGTCTTAAGTACAAGAAGACTGACTCTTCTTACTGTCTATGTTTGAACCATTCCATTGACACTAGTTATAGATTCCGATGCTTCACTTCAGGTTTACTGTATCCCTTTGACCTACTTATTGACGATGAAACACAGAATTTGCATCGGAATTAAATGCAAAAGGCACAATGCCGACTTAAGAACAAGGAAACTGACTCTTCTTACTGCCTATGTTTGAACCATTCCTGTGACACTAGTTATAGATTCCGATGCTTCACTTCAGGTTTACTGTATCCCTCTGACCTTCTTATTGACGATGAAACACAGAAATTGCGTCGGAATTAAATTCAAAAGGCACGATGCCTTCTTAAGTGCAAGAAGACTGACTCTTCTTACTGTCAATGTTTTGAACCATTCCTGTGACACTAGTTATAGTTTTCGATGCTTCACACCAGGTTTACTGTATCCCTTCGACATTCTTATTGACGATGAAACAACGAAATTGCATCGGAATTAAATAGAAAAGGCACAATGCAGACATGGGTACAAGAAGACTGACTCTTGTTACTGACTATGTTTTGAACCATTCCTGTGACACTAGTTATAGATTCCGATGCTTCACTTCAGGTTTACTGTATCCCTTGGACCTTCTTATTGACGATGAAACACAGAAATTGCATCGGAATTAAATACAAAAGGCACAATGCCGACTTAAGGACAAGAGGACTGACTCTTCTTACTGACTATGTTTTGAACCATTCCTTTGACACTAGTTATAGATTCCGATGCTTCACTTCAGGTTTACTGTATCCCTCTGACTTTCTTATTGACCATGAAACACAGAAATTGCATCGGAATTAAATAGAAAAGGCACAATGCCGACTTGAGTACAGGAAGAATGACTCTTCTTACTGTCTATGATTTGAACCAGTCCTGTGACACTAGTTATGGATTCCGATGCTTGACGTCAGGTTTACTGTATCCCTTGGACCTTCTTATTGACGATCATACAGAGAAATTGCACCGGAATTTAATTCAAAAGGCACAATGCCGACTCTAGTACAAGAAGACTGTCTCTTCTTACTATCTATGATTTGAACCATTCCTGTGACACTAGTTATAGATTCCGATGCTTCACTTCAGGTTTACTGTATCCCTGTGACCTTCTTATTGACGATGAAACACAGAAATGGCATCGGAATAAAATACAAAAGGCACAATGCCGACTTAAGAGCAAGAAGATAGACTCTTCTTACTGTCTATGTTTTGAACTATTCCTGTGACACTAGTTATAGATTGCGATGCTTCACTTCAGGTTTACTGTATCCCTTGGACATTCGTATTGACGATGAGACACAGAAATTGCATCGGAATTAAATACATAAGGCACAATGCCGACTTAAGTACATGAAGACTGACTCTTCTTACTGACTATGTTTTGAACCATTCCTGTGACTCTAGTTATAGATTCCGATGCTTCACTTCAGGTTTACTGTATCCCTTGGACCTTCTTATTGGCGATGAAACACAGAAATTGCATCGGAATTAAATACAAAAGGCACAATGCCGACTTAAGGTCAAGAGGACTGACTCTTCTTACTGACTATGTTTTGAACCATTGCTTTGACACTAGTTATAGATTCCGATGCTTCACTTCAGGTTTACTGTATCCCTCTGACCTTCTTATTGACCATGAAACACAGAAATTGCATCGGAATTAAATAGAAAAGGCACAATGCCGACTTGAGTACAGGAAGAATGACTCTTCTTACTGTCTATCTTTTGAACCATTCCTGTGACACTAGTTATAGATTCCGATGCTTGACGTCAGGTTTACTGTATCCCTTGGACCTTCTTATTGACGATCATACACAGAAATTGCATCGGAATTTAATTCAAAAGCCACAATGCCGACTCTAGTACAAGAAGACTGACTCTTCTTACTATCTATGATTTGAACCATTCCTGTGACACTAGTTATAAATTCCGATGCTTCACTTCAGGTTTACTGTATCCCTGTGACCTTCTTATTGACGATGAAACACAGAAATTGCATCGGAATTAAATATAAAACGCACAATGCCGTGTTAAGTACAAGAAGACTTACTCTTCTTCCTGACTATGTTTTGAACCACTTCTGTGACACTAGTTATAGATTCCGATGCTTCACTTCAGGGTTACTGTATCCCTCCAACCTTCTTATTGACGATGAAACACAGAAATTACATCGGAATTAAATACAAAAGGCAGAATGCCGACTTAAGTACAAGAAGACTGACTCTTCTTACTGTCTATGTTTTGAACCATTCCTGTGAAACTAGTTATAGATTCCGATGCTTCACTTCAGGTTTACTGTATCCATTGGACCTTCTTATTGACGATGAAACACAGAAATTTCATCGGAATTAAATACAAAAGGCACAATGCCGACTTAAGTATAAGAAGACTGACTCTTCCTACTGTCTATGTTTGAACCATTCCATTGACACTAGTTATAGATTCCGATGCTTCACTTCAGGTTTACTGTATCCCTCTGACCTTCTTATTGACGATGAAACACAGAAATTGCATCGGAATTAAATACAAAAGGCACAATGCCGTCTTAAGTACAAGAAGACTGACTCTTCTTACTGACTATGTTTTGAACCATTCCTGTGACACTAGTTATAGATTCCGATGCTTCACTTCAGGTTTACTGTATCCCTTAGACCTTCATATTGACGATGAAACACAGAAATTGCATCGGAATTAAATACAAAAGGCAAAATGCCGACTTGAGTACAAGAAGGCTGACTCTTCTTACCATTTATGATTTGAACCATTCCTGTGACACTAGTTATAGATTCCGACTCTTCACTCCAGGTTTACTGTATCCCTTGGACCTTCTTATTGACGATGAAACACAGAAATTGAATCGCAATTAAATACAAAGGGCACAATTCCGACTTAAGTACAAGAAAACTGACTCTTCTTACTGTCTATGTTTTGAACCATTCCTGTGACACTAGTTATAGATTTTGATGCTTCACACCAGGTTTACTGTATCCCTTGGACCTTCTTATTGACGATGAAACACCGAAATTGCATCGGAATTAAATAAAAAATGGAATAATGCCGACTTAGGTACAAGAAGACTGACTCTTGTTACTGACTATGTTTTGAACCATTCCTGTGACACTAGTTATAGATTCCGATGCTTCACTTCAGGTCTACTGTATCCCTTGGACCTTCTCATTGACGATGAGACATTGAAAATGCATCGGAATGAAATACAAAAGGCACAATGCGGACTTAAGTACATGAAGACTGACTCTTCTTACTGACTATACTTTGAACCATTCCTGTGACACTAGTTATAGATTCCGATGCTTCACTTCATGTTTACTGTATCCCTCTGACCTCTTATTGACGGTGAAACACAGAAATTGCATCGGAATTAAATAGAAAAGGCACAATGCCGACTTAAGTACAAGAAGACTGACTCTTCTTACTGTCTATGTTTTGAACCATTCCTGTGACACTCGTTATAGCTTCCGATGCTTCACTCAAGGTTTACTGTATCCTTTGGACCTTCTTATTGACGATGAAACACAGAAATTGCATCGGAATTAAATACAAAAGGCACAATGCCGACATAAGTACAAGAAGACTGACTCTTCTTACTGTCTATGTTTTGAACTATTCCTGTGACACTAGTTATAGATTCCGATGCTTCACTTCAGGTTTACTGTATCCCTTGGACATTCTTATTGATGATGAAACACAGAAATTGCATCGGAATTAAATACAAAAGGCACAATGCCGTCTTAAGTACAAGAAGACTGACTCTTCTTACTGTCTATGTTTGAACCATTCCATTGACACTAGTTATAGATTCCGATGCTTCACAACAGGTTTACTGTATCCCTTGGACCTTCTTATTGACGATGAAACACAGAATTTGCAACGGAATTAAATACAAAAGGCACAATGCCGACTTAAGAACAAGGAAAATGACTCTTCTTACTGCCTATGTTTGAACCATTCCTGTGACACTAGTTACAGATTACGATTCTTCACTTCAGGTTTACTGTATCCCTCTGACCTTCTTATTGACGATGAAACACAGAAATTGCATCGGAATTAAATACAAAAGGCACGATGCCTTCTTAAGTGCAAGAAGACTGACTCTTCTTACTGTCTATGTTTTGAACCATTCCTGTGACACTAGTTATAGATTTCGATGCTTCACACCAGGTTTACTGTATCCCTTCGACATTCTTATTGACGATGAAACAACGAAATTGCATCGGAATTAAATAGAAAAGGCACAATGCAGACATAGGTACAAGAAGACTGACTCTTGTTACTGACTATGTTTTGAACCATTCCTGTGACACTAGTTATAGATTCCGATGCTTCACTTCAGGTTTACTGTATCGCTTGGAACTTCTTATTGACGATGAGACACAGAAATTGCATCGTATTTAAATACAAAAGGCACAATGCCGATTTAAGTACATGAAGACTGACTCTTCTTACTGACTATGATTTGAACAATTCCTGTGTCACTAGTTATAGATTCCGATGCTTCACTTCAGGTTTACTGTATACCTTGGACCTTCCTATTGATGATGAAACACAGAAATTGCACCGGAATTAAATACAAAAGGCACAATGCCGACTTAAGGACAAGAAGACTGACTCTTCTTACTGACTTTGTTTTGAACCATTCCTGTGACACTAGTTATGGATTCCGATCCTCACTTCATGTTTACTGTATCCCTCTGACCTTCATATTGACGATGAAACACAGAAATTGCATCGGAATTAAATACAAAAGGCACAATGCCGACTTAAGTACAAGAAGGCTGACTCTTCTTACCGTTTATGATTTGAACCATTTCTGTGACACTAGTTATAGATTCCGATGCTTCACTCCAGGTTTACTGTATCCCTTGGACCTTCTTATTGACGATGAAACACAGAAATTGCATCGCAATTAAATACAAAAGGCACAATTCCGACTTAAGTACAAGAAAACTGACTCTTCTTACTGCCTGTGTTTTGAACCATTCCTGTGACACTAGTAATAGATTCTGATGCTTCACTTCAGGTTTACTGTATCCCTCTGACCTTCTTATTGACGATGAAACACAGAAATGGCATCGGAATAAAATACAAAAGGCACAATGCCGACTTAAGAGCAAGTAGATAGATTCTTCTTACTGTCTATGATTTGAACCATTCCTGTGACACTAGTTATAGATTTCGATGCTTCACACCATGTTTACTGTATCCTTTGGACCTTCTTATTGACGATGAAACACCGTAATTGCATCGGAATTAAATAAAAAATGGAATAATGCCGACTTAGGTACAAGAAGACTGACTCTTGTTACTGACTATGTTTTGAACAATTCCTGTGACTCTAGTTATAGATTCCGATGCTTCACTTCAGGTCTACTGTATCCCTTGGACCTTCTCATTGACGATGAGACACTGAAAATGCATCGGAATTAAATAGAAAAGGCACAATGCCGACTTAAGTACATGAAGACTGACTCTTCTTACTGACTATATTTTGAACCATTCCTGTGACGCTAGTTATAGATTCCGATGCTTAACTTCAGGTTAACTGTATCCCTTGGACCTTCTTATAGACGACGAAACTCAGTAATTGCATCGGAATTAAATACAAATGGCACAATGCTGATTTATGGACAAGAAGACAGACTCTTCTTATTGACTATACTTTGAACCATTCCTGTGACACTAGTTATAGATTCCGATGCTTCACTTCATGTTTACTGTATCCCTTGGACCTTCTTATTGACGATGAAACACAGAAATTGCATCGGATTTAAATATATAATGCACAATGCCGACTTAAGTACAAGATGACTGACTCTTCCTACTGTCTATGTTTGAACCATTCCATTGACACTAGTTATAGATTCCGATTCTTCACTTCAGGTTTACTGTATCCCTTGGACCTTCTTATTGACGATGAAACACAGAAATTGCATCGGAATTAAATACAAAAAGCACAATGTCCACTTAAGTACATGAAGACTGACTCTTCTTACTGACTATGTTTTGAACCATACCTGTGACACTAGTTATAGATTCCGATGCTTCACTTCAGGTTTACTGTATCCCTTGGACCTTCTTATTGACGATGAATCACAGAAATTGCATCGGAATTAAATACAAAATGCACAATGCCGACTTAAGTACAAGAAGGCTGACCCTTCTTACCGTCTATGTTTTGAACCATTCCTGTGACACTAGTTATAGATTCCGATGCATCACTCCAGGTTTACCGTATCCCTTGGACCTGCTTATTGACGATCATACAGAGAAATTGCATCGGAATTTAATTCAAAAGGCACAATGCCGACTCTAGTACAAGAAGACTGTCTCTTCTTACTATCTATGATTTGAACCATTCCTGTGACACTAGTTATAGATTCCGATGCTTCACTTCAAGTTTACTGTATCCCTGTGACCTTCTTATTGACGATGAAACACAGAAATTGCATCGGAATTAAATATAAAATGCACAATGCCGAGTTAAGTACAAGAAGACTTACTCTTCTTCCTGACTATGTTTTGAACCATTTCTGTGACACTAGTTATAGATTCCGATGCTTCACTTCAGGGTTACTGTATCTCTCTAACCTACTTATTGACGATGAAACACAGAAATTGCATCGGAATTAAATACAAAAGGCACAATGACGACTTAAGTACAAGAAGACTGACTCTTCTTACTGTCTATGTTTTGAACCAATCCTGTGAATCTAGTTATAGATTCCGATGCTTCACTTCAGGTTTACTGTATCCCTTGGACCTTCTTATTGACGATGAAACACAGAAATTTCATCGGAATTAAATGCAAAAGGCACAATGCCGACTTAAATACAAGAAGACTGACTCTTCCTACTGTCTATGTTTGAACCACTCCATTGACACTAGTTATAGATTCCGATGCTTCACTTCAGGTTTACTGTATCCCTCTGACCTTCTTATTGACGATGAAACACAGAAATTGCATCGGAATTAAATACAAAAGGCACAATGCCGTCTTAAGTACAAGAAGACTGACTCTTCTTACTGACTAAGTTTTGAACCATTCCTGTGACACTAGTTATAGATTACGATGCTTGACTTCAGGTTTACTGTATCCCTTGGACCTTCACATTGACGATGAAACACAGAAATTGCATCGGAATTAAATACAAAAGGCACAATGCCGACTTATGTACAAGAAGGCTGACTCTTCTTACCGTTTATGATTTGAACCGTTCCTGTGACACTAGTTATAGATTGCGATGCTTCACTCCAGGTTTACTGTATCCCTTGGACCTTCTTATTGACGATGAAACACAGAAATTGCATCGCAATTAAATACAAAAGGCACAATTCCGACTTAAGTACAAGAAAACTGACTCTTCTTACTGCCTGTGTTTTGAACCATTCCTGTGACACTAGTAATAGATTCTGATGCTTCACTTCAGGTTTACTGTATCCCTCTGACCTTCTTATTGACGATGAAACACAGAAATGGCATCGGAATAAAATACAAAAGGCACAATGCCGACTTAAGAGCAAGTAGATAGATTCTTCTTACTGTCTATGATTTGAACCATTCCTGTGACACTAGTTATAGATTTCGATGCTTCACACCATGTTTACTGTATCCCTTGGACCTTCTTATTGACGATGAAACACCGTAATTGCATCGGAATTAAATAAAAAATGGAATAATGCCGACTTAGGTACAAGAAGACTGACTCTTGTTACTGACTATGTTTTGAACAATTCCTGTGACTCTAGTTATAGATTCCGATGCTTCACTTCAGGTCTACTGTATCCCTTGGACCTTCTCATTGACGATGAGACACTGAAAATGCATCGGAATTAAATAGAAAAGGCACAATGCCGACTTAAGTACATGAAGACTGACTCTTCTTACTGACTATATTTTGAACCATTCCTGTGACGCTAGTTATAGATTCCGATGCTTAACTTCAGGTTAACTGTATCCCTTGGACCTTCTTATAGACGACGAAACTCAGTAATTGCATCGGAATTAAATACAAATGGCACAATGCTGATTTATGGACAAGAAGACCGACTCTTCTTATTGACTATACTTTGAACCATTCCTGTGACACTAGTTATAGATTCCGATGCTTCACTTCAGGTTTACTGTATCCCTTGGACCTTCTTATTGACGATGAAACACAGAAATTGCATCGGATTTAAATATATAATGCACAATGCCGACTTAAGTACAAGATGACTGACTCTTCCTACTGTCTATGTTTGAAACATTCCATTGACACTAGTTATAGATTCCGATGCTTCACTTCAGGTTTACTGTATCCCTTGGACCTTCTTATTGACGATGAAACACAGAAATTGCATCGGAATTAAATACAAAAAGCACAATGTCCACTTAAGTACATGAAGACTGACTCTTCTTACTGACTATGTTTTGAACCATACCTGTGACACTAGTTATAGATTCCGATGCTTCACTTCAGGTTTACTGTATCCCTTGGACCTTCTTATTGACGATGAATCACAGAAATTGCATCGGAATTAAATACAAAATGCACAATGCCGACTTAAGTACAAGAAGGCTGACCCTTCTTACCGTCTATGTTTTGAACCATTCCTGTGACACTAGTTATAGATTCCGATGCATCACTCCAGGTTTACCGTATCCCTTGGACCTGCTTATTGACGATCATACAGAGAAATTGCATCGGAATTTAATTCAAAAGGCACAATGCCGACTCTAGTACAAGAAGACTGTCTCTTCTTACTATCTATGATTTGAACCATTCCTGTGACACTAGTTATAGATTCCGATGCTTCACTTCAAGTTTACTGTATCCCTGTGACCTTCTTATTGACGATGAAACACAGAAATTGCATCGGAATTAAATATAAAATGCACAATGCCGAGTTAAGTACAAGAAGACTTACTCTTCTTCCTGACTATGTTTTGAACCATTTCTGTGACACTAGTTATAGATTCCGATGCTTCACTTCAGGGTTACTGTATCTCTCTAACCTACTTATTGACGATGAAACACAGAAATTGCATCGGAATTAAATACAAAAGGCACAATGACGACTTAAGTACAAGAAGACTGACTCTTCTTACTGTCTATGTTTTGAACCAATCCTGTGAATCTAGTTATAGATTCCGATGCTTCACTTCAGGTGTACTGTATCCCTTGGACCTTCTTATTGACGATGAAACACAGAAATTTCATCGGAATTAAATGCAAAAGGCACAATGCCGACTTAAATACAAGAAGACTGACTCTTCCTACTGTCTATGTTTGAACCACTCCATTGACACTAGTTATAGATTCCGATGCTTCACTTCAGGTTTACTGTATCCCTCTGACCTTCTTATTGACGATGAAACACAGAAATTGCATCGGAATTAAATACAAAAGGCACAATGCCGTCTTAAGTACAAGAAGACTGACTCTTCTTACTGACTAAGTTTTGAACCATTCCTGTGACACTAGTTATAGATTACGATGCTTGACTTCAGGTTTACTGTATCCCTTGGACCTTCACATTGACGATGAAACACAGAAATTGCATCGGAATTAAATACAAAAGGCACAATGCCGACTTATGTACAAGAAGGCTGACTCTTCTTACCGTTTATGATTTGAACCGTTCCTGTGACACTAGTTATAGATTCCGATGCTTCACTCCAGGTTTACTGTATCCCTTGGACCTTCTTATTGACGATGAAACACAGAAATTGCATCGCAATTAAATACAAAAGGCACAATTCCGACTTAAGTACAAGAAAACTGACTCTTCTTACTGCCTGTGTTTTGAACCATTCCTGTGACACTAGTAATAGATTCTGATGCTTCACTTCAGGTTTACTGTATCCCTCTGACCTTCTTATTGACGATGAAACACAGAAATGGCATCGGAATAAAATACGAAAGGCACAATGCCGACTTAAGAGCAAGAAGATAGACTCTTCTTACTGTCTATGTTTTGAACCATTCCTGTGACACTAGTTATAGATTTCGATGCTTCACACCAGGTTTACTGTATCCCTTGGACCTTCTTATTGACGATGAAACACCGAAATTGCATCGGAATTAAATAAAAAATGGAATAATGCCGACATAGGTACAAGAAGACTGACTCTTGTTACTGACTATGTTTTGAACCTTTCCTGTGACACTAGTTATAGATTCCGATGCTTCACTTCAGGTCTATTGTATCCCTTGGACCTTCTCATTGACGATGAGACCCTGAAAATGCATCGGAATTAAATAGAAAAGGCACAATGCCGACTTAAGTACATGAAGACTGACTCTTCTTACTGACTATATTTTGAACCATTCCTGTGACGCTAGTTATAGATTCCGATGCTTAAGATCAGGTTAACTGTATCCCTTGGACCTTCTTATTGACGATGAAACTCAGTAATTGCATCGGAATTAAATACAAATGGCACAATGCCGATTTAAGGACAAGAAGACTGACTCTTCTTATTGACTATACTTTGAACCATTCCTGTGAAACTAGTTATAGATTCCGATGCTTCACTTCATGTTTACTGTATCCCTCTGACCTTCGTATTGACGATGAAACACAGAAATTGCATCGGAATTAAATAGAATAGGCACAATGCCGACTTAAGTACAAGAAGACTGACTCTTCTTACTGTCTATGATTTGAACCATTCCTGTGACACTAGTTATAGATTCCGATGCTTCACTCAAGGTTAACTGCTGTATCCTTTGGACCTTCTTATTGACGATGAGACACAGAAATTGCATCGGAATTAAATACAAAAGGCACAATGCCGACTTAAGTACAAGAAGACTGACTTTTCTTACTGTCTATGTTTTCAACCATTCCTGTGACACTAGTTATAGATTCCGATGCTTCACTTCAGGTTTATTGTATCCCTTGGACATTCTTATTGAGGATGAAACACAGAAATTGCATCGGAAAAAAATACAAAGTGCACAATGCCGTCTTAAGTACAAGAAGACTGACTCTTCTTACTGTCTAGGTTTGAACCACTCCATTGACACTAGTTATAGATTTCGATGCTTCACTCCAGGTTTACTGTATCCCTTGGACCTTCTTATTGACGATGAAACACAGAATTTGCATCGGAATTAAATTCAAAAGGCACAATGCCGACATAAGGACAAGAAAACTGACTCTTCATACTGCCTATGGTTTGAACCACTCCTGTGACACTAGTTATAGATTCCGAAGCATCACTCCAGGTTTACCGTATCCTTTGGACTTTCTTATTCACGATGAAACACAGAAATTGCATCGGAATTAAATACAAAAGGCACAATGCCGACTTATGGACAAGAAAACTGACACTTCTTACTGCCTATGGTTTGAACCATTCCTGTGACACTAGTTATAGATTCCGATGCTTCACTTCAGGTTTCCTGTATCCCTTCGACATTCTTATTGACGATGAACCAACGAAATTGCATCGGAATTAAATAGAAAAGGCACAATGCAGACATAGGTACAAGAAGACTGACTCTTGTTACTGACTATGTTTTGAACCATTCCTGTGACACTAGTTATAGATTCCGATGCTTCACTTCATGTTTACTGTATCGCTTGGAACTTCTTATTGACGATGAGTCACAGAAATTGCATCGTATTTAAATACATAAGGCACAATGCCGATTTAAGTACATGAAGACTGACTCTTCTTACTGACTATGATTTGAACCATTCCTGTGTCACTAGTTACAGATTCCGATGCTTCACTTCAGGTTTACTGTATCCCTTGGACCTTCCTATTGATGATGAAACACAGAAATTGCATCGGAACTAAACACAAAAGGCACAATGCCGACTTAAGGACAAGAAGACTGACTCTTCTTACTGACTATGTTTTGAACCATTGCTGTGACACTAGTTATGGATTCCGATCCTCAATTCATGTTTACTGTATCCCTCTGACCTTCTTATTGACGATGAAACACAAAAATTGCATCGGAATTAAATAGAAAAGGCATAATGCCGACTTACGTACAAGAAGACTGACTCTTCTTACTGTCTATGTTTTGAACCATTCCTGTGACACTAGTTATAGAATCCGATGCTTCACTCCAGGTTTAGTGTATCCCTTGATCCTTCTTATTGACGATGAAACACAGAAATTGCATCGGAATTAAATAGAAAAGGCACAATGCCGACTTAAGTACAAGAAGACCGACTCTTCTCAGTGACTATGTTTTGAACCATTCCTGTGACACTAGTTATAGATTCCGATGCTTCACTTCAGGTTTACTGTATCCCTTGGACCTTCGTATTGCTGATGAATCACTGAAATTGCATCGGAAGTAAATACAAAAGGCACAATGCCGACTTAAGGACAAGAAGACCGACTCTTGTTACTCACTATGTTATGAACCATTCCTGTGACACTAGTTATAGATTCCGATGCTTCACTTCAGGTTTACTCAATTCCTTGGACCTTCTTATTGACGATGGCACACAGATATTGCATCGGAATTAAATACAAAAGGCACAATGCCGACTTCAGTACAAGAAGACTGACTATTCGTACTGTCTATGATTTGAACCATTCCTGTGACACTAGTTATAGATTCCGATTCTTCACTTCAGGTTTACTGTATCCCTTGGACCTTCTTATTGACGATGAAACACAGAAATTGCATCGGAATTAAATACAAATGGCACAATGGCGACTTAAGGACAAGATAACTGACTCTTCTTACTGACTATGTTTTGAACCATTCCTTTGACACTAGTTATAGATTCCGATGCTTCACTTCAGGTTTACTGTATCCCTCTGGCCTTCTTATTGACCATGAAACACAGAAATTGCATCGGAATTAAATAGAAAAGGCACAATGCCGACTTAAGTACAAGAAGACTGACTCTTCTCAGTGACTATGTTTTGAACCATTCCTGTGACACTAGTTATAGATTCAGATGCTTCACTTCAGGTTTACTGTATCCCTGTGACCTTCTTATTGACGATGAAACACAGAAATTGCATCGGAATTAAATATAAAATGCACAATGCCGAGTTAAGTACAAGAAGACTTACTCTTCTTCCTGACTATGTTTTGAACCATTTCTGTGACACTAGTTATAGATTCCGATGCTTCACTTCAGGGTTACTGTATCCCTCTGACCTTATTATTGACGAAGAAACACAGAAATAGCATCGGAATTAAATACAAAAGGCACAATGCCGACTTAAGTACAAGAAGACCGACTCTTCTTACTGTCTATGTTTTGAACCATTCCTGTGAAACTAGTTATAGATTCCGATGCTTCACTTCAGGTTTACTGTATCCCTTGGACCCACTTATTGACGATGAAACACAGAAATGTCATCGGAATTAAATACAAAAGGCACAATGCCGACTTAAGTACAAGAAGACTGACTCTTCCTACTGTCTATGTTTGAATCATTCCTTTGACACTAGTTATAGATTCCGATGCTTCACTTCAGGTTTACTGTATCCCTCTGACCTTCTTATTGACCATGAAACACAGAAATTGCATCGGAATTGAATACAAAGGGCACAATGCCGTCTTAAGTACAAGAAGAGTGACTCCTCTAACTGACTATGTTTTGTACCATTCCTGTGACACTAGTTACAGATTTCGATGCTTCACACCAGGTTTACTGTATCCCTTGGACCTTCTTATTGACGATGAAACACCGAAATTGCATCGGAATTAAATAAAAAATGGAATAATGCCGACTTAGGTACAAGATGACTGACTCTTCTTACTGACTGTGTTTTGAACCATTCCTGTGACACTAGTTATAGATTCCGATGCTTCACTTCAGGTTTACTGTATCCCTTGGACCTTCTTATTGACGATGAGACACTGAAAATGCATCGGAATTAAATACAAAAGGCACAATGCCCACTTAAGTACATGAAGACTGACTCTTCTTACTGACTATATTTTGAACCATGCCTGTGACGCTAGTTATAGATTCCGATGCTTAACTTCATGTTTACTGTATCCCTCTGACCTTCTTATTGACGATGAAACACAGAAATTGCATCGGAATTAAATAGAAAAGGCACAATGCCGACTTAAGTAAGGGAAGACTGACTCTTCTTACTGTCTATGTTTTGAACCATTCCTGTGACACTAGTTATAGATTCCGATGCTTCACTTCAGGTTTACTGTATCCCTTGGACATTCTTATTGACGATGAAACACAGAAATTGCATCAGAATTAAATACAAAAGGCACAATGCCGTTTTAAATACAAGAAGACTGACTCTTCTTACTGTCTATGTTTGAACCATTCCATTGACACTAGTTATGGATTCCGATGCTTCACTTCAGGTTTACTGTATCCCTTGGACGTTCTTATTGACGATGAAACACAGAATTTGCATCGGAATTAAATACAAAAGGCACAATGCCGACTTAAGAACAAACAAACTGACTCTTCTTACTGCCTATGTTTGAACCATTCCTGTGACACTAGTTATAGATTCCGATGCTTCACTTCAGGTTTACTGTATCCCTCTGACCTTCTTATTGACGATGAAGCACAGAAATTGCATCGGAATTAAATACAAAAGGCACGATGCCGACTTAAGTGCAAGAAGACTGACTCTTCTTACTGTCTATGTTTTGAACCATTCCTGTGACACTAGTTATAGATTTCGATGCTTCACACCAGGGTTACTGTATACCTTCGACATTCTTATTGACGATGAAACAACGAAATTGCATCGGAATTAAATAGAAAAGGCACAATGCCGACATAGGTACAAGGAGACTGACTCTTGTTACTGACTATGTTTTGAACCATTCCTGTGACACTAGTTATAGATTCCGATGCTTCACTTCAGGTTTACTGTATCGCTTGGAACGTCTTATTGACGATGAAACACAGAAATTGCATCGGAATTAAATACAAAAGGCACGTTGCCGACTTAAGTGCAAGAAGACTGACTCTTCTTACTGTCTATGCTTTGAACCATTCCTGTGACGCTAGTTATAGATTTCGATGCTTCACACCAGGTATACTGCATCCCTTCGTCATTCGTATTGACGATGAAACAACGAAATTGCATCGGAATTAAATAGAAAAGGCACAATGCCGACATAGGTACAAGAAGACTGACTCTTGTTGCTGACTATCTTTTGAACCATTTCTGTGACACTAGTTATGGATTCCGATTCCTCACTTCATGTTTACTGTATCCCTCTGACCTTCTTATTGACGATGAAACACACAAATTGCATCGGTATTAAATAGAAAAGGCACAATGCCGACTTAAGTACAAGAAGACTGACTCCTCTTACTGTCTATGTTTTGAACCATTCCTGTGACACTAGTTATAGAATCCGATGCTTCACTCCAGGTTTAGTGTATCCCTTGATCCTTCTTCTTGACGATGAAACACAGAAATTGCATCGGAATTAAATAGAAAGGGCACAATGCCGACTTAAGTACAAGAAGACTGACTCTTCTCACTGACTATGTTTTGAACCATTCCTGTGACACTAGTTATAGATTCCGATGCTTCACTTCAGGTTTACTGTATCCCATGGACCTTCGTATTGCCGATGAAACACTGAAATTCAATCGGAAGTAAATACAAAAGGCACAATGCCGACTTAAGGACAAGAAGACTGACTCTTGTTACTGACTATGCTTTGAACCATTCCTGTGATACTAGTTATAGATTCCGATGCTTCACTTCAGGTTTACTCAATTCCTTGGGCCTTCTTATTGACGATGACACACAGATATTGCATCGGAATTAAATACAAAAGGCACAATGCCGACTTCAGTACAAGAAGACTGACAATCCTACTGTCTATGATTTGAACCATTCCTGTGACACTAGTTATAGATTCCGATTCTTCACTTCAGGTTTACTGTATCCCTTGGACGTTCTTATTGACGATGAAACACAGATATTGCATCGGCATTAAATACAAAAGGTACAATGCAAATTAAAGTAAAAGAAGACTGACTCTTCTTACAGTCTATGTTTTGAAGTATTCCTGTGACACTAGTTATAGATTCCGATACTTCACTCCATGTTTACTGTATCCCTTGGACCTTCTTATTGACGATGAAACACAAAAATTGCATCGGAATTAAATACAAAAGAGACATTGCCGACTTATGGACAAGAAGACTGACTCTTCTTACTGACTACGTTTTGAACCATTCCTGTGACACTACATATAAATTCCGATGCTTCACTTCAGGTTTACTGTATCCCTCTGACCTTCTTATTGACGACGAAACACAGATATTACATCGGAATTAAATACAAAAGGCGCAATGCCGACTTAAGTACATGAAGACCGACTCATCTTACTGACTATGGTTTAAACCATTCCTGTGACACTTGTTATAGATTCCGATGCTTCACTTCAGGTTTACTGTATCCCTTGGACCTTCTTCTTGAAGATGAAACACAGAAATTGCATCGGAATTAAATACGAAAGGCACAATGCCGACTTAAGTCTAAGAAGACTGTATCTTCTTACTGTCTATGTTTTGAACCATTCCTGTGACACTAGTTATAGATTCCGATTCTTCACTCAAGGTTTACTGTATCCCTCTGACCTTCTTATTGACGATGAAACACAGAAATAGCATCGGAATTAAATACAAAGGGCACAATGCCGACTTAAGTGCAAGACGACTGACTCTTCTTACTGTCTATGTTTTGAACCATTCCTGTGGCACTAGTTATAGATTTCGATGCTTCACACCAGGTTTACTGTATCCCTTCGACCTTCTTATTGACGATGAAACAACGAAATTGCATCGGAATTAAATAGAAAAGGCACAATGCCGACATAGGTACAAGAAGACTGACTCTTGTTACTGACTATGGTTTGAACCATTCCTGTGACACTAGTTATAGATTCCGATGCTTCACTTCAGGTTTACTGTATCGCTTGGAACGTCTTAATGACGATGAGACACAGAAATTGCATCGGAAATAAATACAAAAGGCACAATGCCGACTTATGTACATGAAGACTGACTCTTCTTACTGACTATGATTTGATCCATTCCTGTGTCACTAGTTATAGATTCCGATGCTTCACTTCAGGTTTACTGTATCCCTTGGACCTTCTTATTGATGGTGAAACACAGAAATTGCATCGGAATTAAATACAAAAGGCACAATGTCGACTTAAGGACAAGAACACTGACTCTTCTTACTGACTATGTTTTGAACCATTCCTGTAGCACTAGTTATAGATTCCGATGCTTCACTTCATCTATACTGTATCCCTCTGACATTCTTATTGACAATGAAACACACAAATTGCATCGGAATTAAATAGAAGAGGCACAATGCCGACTTAAGTACAAGAAGGCTGACTCTTCTTACTGTCTATGTCTTGAACCATTCCTGTGACACTAGTTATAGAATCCGATGCTTCACTCCAGGTTTAGTGTGTCCCTTTGACCTTCTTATTGACGATGAAACACAGAAATTGCATCGGAATTAAATAGAAAAGGCACAATGCCGACTTAAGTACAAGAAGACTGACTCTTCTCACTGACTATGTTATGAACCATTTCTGTGACACTAGTTATAGATTCCGATGCTTCACATCAGGTTTACTGTATTCCTTGGACCTTCGTATTGACGATGAAACACAGAAATTGCATTGGAATTAAATACAAAAGGCACAATGCCGACTTAAGTACAAGAAGACTGACTCTTCCTACTGTCTATGATTTTAACCGTTCCTGTGACACTAGTTATAGATTCCGATTCTTCACTTCAGGTTTACTGTATCCCTTGGACCTTCTTTTTGACGATGAAACACAGAAATTGCATCGGAATTAAATACAAAAGGCACAATGCAAATTAAAGTAAAGGAAGACAGACTCTTCTTACAGTCTATGTTTTGAACCATTCCTACGACACTAGTTATAGATTGCGATACTTCACTCCAGGTTTACTGTATCCCTTGGACCTTCTTATCGACGATGAAACACAAAAATTGCATCGGAATTAAATACAAAAGAGACAATGCCGACTTAAGGACAAGAAGACTGACTCTTCTTACTGACTATGTTTTGAACCATTCCTGTGACACTAGTTATAGATTGCGATACTTCACTCCAGGTTCACTGTATCCCTTGGACCCTCTTATTGAAGATGAAACACAGAAATTGCATCGGAATTAAATACGAAAGGCACAATGCCGACTTAAGTACAAGAAGACTGTATCTTCTTACTGTCTATGTTTTGAACCATTCCTGTGACACTAGTTATAGATTCCGATGCTTCACTCCAGGTTACTGTATCCCTTGGACCTTCTTATTGACGATGAAACACAGAAATTGCATCGGAATTAAATACAAAAGGCAAATGCCGACTTAAGGACAAGAAGACTAACTCTTCCTACTGAATACGATTTGAACCATTCCTGTGACACTAGTTATTGATTCCGATGCTTCACTTCAGGTTTACTGTAAAACTCTGACATTCTTATTGACGATAAAACACAGAAATTGCACCAGAATTAAATACAAAATTCACAAAGACGACTTAAGTACAAAAAGACTGACTCTTCTTACTCATTATGTTTTGAACCATTCCTGTGACACTAGTTATAGATTCCGATGCTTCACTTCAGGTTTACTGTATCATTTGGACCTTCTTATTGACGATGAAACACAGAAATTGCATCGGAATTAAATACAAAAGGCACAATGCCGACTTAAGTACAAGAAGGCTGGCACTTCTTACCGTCTATGTTATGAACCATTCCTGTGACACTAGTTATGGATTCCGATGCTTCACTCCAGGTTTACTGTATCCCTTGGACCTACTTCTTGACGTTGAAACACAGAAATTGCATCGGAAGTAAATACGAAACGCACAATGCCGACTTATGGACAAGAAAACTGACTCTTCTTACTGCCTATGTTTGAACCATTCCTGTGACACTAGTTATAGATTCCGATGCTTCGCTTCAGGTTTACTGTATCCCTTGGACCTTCTTATTGACATTGAGACACAGAAATTGCATCGGAATTAAATACAAAAGGCACAATGCCGACTTAAGGACAAGAAGACTGACTCTTCATACCGACTATGTTTGAACCATTCCTGTGACACTAGTTATAGATTCCGATTCTTCACTTCATGTTTACTGTATCCCTGTGACGTTCATATTGACGAAGACACACAGAAATTGCATCGGAATTAAATAGAAAAGGCACAATGCCGATTTAAGTACAAGAAGACTTACTCTTTTTACTGTCTATGTTTTGAACCATTCCTGTGACACTAGTTATAGATTCCGATGCTTCACTCCAGGTTTACTGTATCCCTTGGACCTTCTTGTTGACGATGAGACACAGAAATTGCATCGAAATTAAATAGTAAAAGGCACTATGCTGACTTAAGTACAAGAAGACTGACTCTTCTCACTGTCTATGTTTGGTACCATTCCTGTGGCACTAGTTATAGATTCCGATGCTTCACTTCAGGTTTACTGTATCCCTTGGACCTTCTTATTGACGATGAAACACAGAAATTGCATCGGAATTAAATACAAAATGCACAATGCCGACTTAAGTACATGAAGACTGACTCTTCTTACTGACTATGATTTGAACCATTCCTGTGACACTAGTTATAGATTCCGATGCTTCACTCAAGGTTTACTGTATCCTTTGGACCTTCTTATTGACGATGAAACACAGAAATTGCATCGGAATTAAATAGAAAAGGCACAATGCCGACTTAAGTACAAGAAGACTGACCCTTCTTACTGTCTGTGTTTTGAACCATTCCTGTGACATTAGTTATAGATTCCGATGCTTCACTCAAGGTTTACTGTATCCTCTGGACCTTCTTATTGACGATGAAACACAGAAATTGCATCGGAATTAAATACAAAAGGCACAATGCCGAACTATGTACAAGAAGACTGACCCTTCTTAGTGTGTATGTTTTGAACCATTCCTGTGACACTAGTTATAGATTCCGATGCTTCACTTCAGGTTTACTGTATCCCTTGGACATTCTTATTGACGATGAAACACAGAAATTGCATCGGAATTAAATACAAAAGGCACAATGCCGACTTAAGTACAAGAAGACTGACTCTTCTTACTGTCTATGTTTGAACCATTCCATTGACACTAGTTATAGATTCCGATGCTTCACTTCAGGTTTACTGTATCCCTTGGACCTTCTTATTGACGATGAAACACAGAATTTGCGTCGCAATTAAATACAAAAGGCACAATGCCGACTTAAGAACAAGGAAACTGACTCTTCTTACTGCCTATGTTTGAACCATTCCTGTGACACTAGTTATGGATTCCGATGCCTCACTTCATGTTTACTGTATCCCTCTGACCTTCTTATTGACGATGAAACACACAAATTGCATAAGTATTAAATAGAAAATGCACAATGCCGACTTAAGTACAAGAAGACTGACTCTTCTTACTGTCTATGTTATGAATCATTCCTGTGACACTAGATATAGAATCCGATGCTTCACTCCAGGTTTAGTGTATCCCTTGATCCTTCATATTGACGATGAAACACAGAAATTGCATCGGAATTAAATAGAAAAGGCGCAATGCCGACTTAAGTACAAGAAGACTGACTCTTCTCACTGACTATGTTTTCAACCATTCCTGTGACACTAGTTATAGATTCCGATGCTTCACTTCAGGTTTACTGTATCCCTTGGACCTTCGTATTGCCGATGAAACACTGAAATTGCATCGGAAGTAAATACAAAAGGCACAATGCCGACTTAAGGACAAGAAGACTGACTCTTGTTACTGACTATGTTTTGAACCATTCCTGTGACACTAGTTGTAGATTCCGATGCTTCACTTCAGGTTTACTCAATTCCTTGGACCTTCTTATTGACGATGACACACAGATATTGCATCGGAATTAAATACAAAAGGCACAATGCCGACTTCAGTACAAGAAGACTGACTATTATTACTGTCTATGATTTGAACCATTTCTGTGACACTAGTTATAGATTCCGATTCCTCACTTTAGGTTTACTGTATCCCTTGGACCTTCTAACTGACGATGAAACACAGAAATTGCATCGGAATTAAATACAAAAGGTACAATGCAAATTAAAGTAAAAGAAGACTGACTCTTATAAACTGTCTATGTTTTGAAGTACTCCTGTGACACTAGTTATAGATTCCGATACTTCACTCCATGTTTACTGTATCCCTTGGACCTTCTTATTGACGATGAAACACAAAAATTGCATCGGAATTAAATACAAAAGAGACAATGCCGACTTAAGGACAAGAAGACTGACTCTTCTTACTGACTATGTTTTGAACCATTTTTGTGACACTAGTTATAGATTCCGATGCTTCACTTCAGGTTTACTGTATCCCTCTGAACTTCTTATTGACGATGAAACACAGATATTGCATCGGAATTAAATACAAAAGGCTCAATGCCGACTTAAGTACATGAAGACCGACTCATCTTACTGACTATGATTTAAACCATTTCTGTGACACTTCTTATAGATTCCGATGCTTCACTTCAGGTTTTCTGCATCCCTTGGACCTTCTTATTGAAGATGAAACACAGAAATTGCATCGGAATTAAATACGAAAGGCACAATGCCGACTTAAGTCTAAGAAGACTGTATCTTCTTACTGTCTATGTTTTGAACCATTCCTGTGACACTAGTTATAGATTCCGATTCTTCACTCCAGGTTTCCTGTATCCCTTGGACGTTCTTATTGACGATGAAACACAGAAAATGCATCGGAATTAAATAGAAATGGCACAATGCCGACTTAAGTACAAGAAGACTGACTCTTCTTACTGACTATGTTTTGAACCATTTTTGTGACACTAGTTATAGATTCCGATGCTTCACTTCAGGTTTACTGTATCCCTCTGAACTTCTTATTGACGATGAAACACAGAAATTGCATCGGAATTAAATACAAAGGGCACAATGCCGACTTAAGTGCAAGACGACTGACTCTTCTTACTGTCTATGTTTTGAACCATTCCTGTGACACTAGTTATAGATTTCGATGCTTCACACCAGGTTTACTGTATCCCTTCGACCTTCTTATTGACGACGAAACAACGAAATTGCAACGGAATTAAATAGAAAAGGCACAATGCCGACATAGGTACAAGAAGACTGACTCTTGTTACTGACTATGTTTTGAACCATTCCTGTGACACTAGTTATAGATTCCGATGCTTCACTTCAGGTTTACTGTATCGCTTGGAACGTCTTAATGACGATGAGACACAGAAATTGCATCGGAATTAAATACAAAAGGCACAATGCCGACTTAAGTACATGAAGACTGACTCTTCTTACTGACTATGATTTGAACCATTCCTGTGACACTAGTTATAGATTCCTATGCTTCACTTCAGGTTTACTCTATCCCTTGGACCTTCTTATTGATGGTGAAACACAGAAATTGCATCGGAATTAAATACAAAAGGCACAATGTCGACATAAGGACAAGAAGACTGACTCTTCTTACTGACTATGTTTTGAACCATTCCTGTAACACTAGTTATAGATTCCGATGCTTCACTTCATGTTTACTGTATCCCTCTGACCTTCTTATTGACGATGAAACACACAAATTGCATCGGAATTAAATAGAAAAGGCACAATGCCGACTTAAGTACAAGTAGACTGACTCTTCTCACTGTCTATGTTTTGAACCATTCCTGTGACACTAGTTATAGAATCCGATGCTTCACTCCAGGTTTAGTGTATCCCTTTGACCTTCTTATTGACGATGAAACACAGAAATTGCATCGGAATTAAATAGAAAAGGCACAATGCCAACTTAAGTACAAGAAGACTGACTCTTCTCACTGACTATGTTTTGAACCATTCCTGTGACACTAGTTATAGATTCCGATGCTTCACTTTAGGGTTACTGTATCATTTAGACCTTCTTATTGACGACGAAACACAGAAATTACATCGGAATTAAATACAAAAGGCACAATGACGACTTAAGTACAAAAAGACTGACTCTTCTTACTGACTATGTTTTAAACCATTCCTGTGACTCTAGTTATAGATTCCGATGCTTCACTTCAGGTTTACTGTATCCCTCTGACCTTCTTATTGACGATGAAACACAGAAATTGCATCGGAATGAAATGCAAAAGGCACAATGCCGACTTAAGTACAGGAAGACTTACTCTTCCTACTGTCTACGTTTGAACCATTCCATTGACACTAGTTATAGATTCCGATGCTTCACTTCAGGTTTACTGTATCCCTTGGACCTTCTTATTGACGATGAAACACAGAAATTGCATCGGAATTAAATGCAAAAGGCACATTGCCGACTTAAGTACATGAAGTCTGACTCTTCTTACTGACTATGTTTTCAACCATTCCTGTGACACTAGTTATAGCTTCCGATGCTTCACTTCAGGTTTACTGTATCCCTTGGACCTTCTTATTGACGATGAAACACAGAAATTGCATCGGAATTAAATACAAAAGGCACAATGCCGACTTAAGTACAAGAAGACTGCCTCTTCTTACTGTCTATATTTTGAACCATTCCTGTGACACTAGTTATAGATTCCGATGCTCACTTCAGGTTTACTGTATCCCTTGGACATTCTTATTGACGATGAAACGCAGAAATTGCATCGGAATTAAATACAAAAGGCACAACGCCGTCTTAAGTACAAGAAGACTGACTCTTCTTACTGTCTACGTTTGTACCATTCCATTGACACTAGTTATAGATTCCGATGCTTCACTTCAGATTTACTGTATCCCTTGGACCTTCTTATTGACGATGAAACACAGAATTTGCATCAGAATTAAATACAAAAGGCACAATGCCGACTTAAGAACAAGGAAACTGACTCTTCTTACTGTCTATGTTTGAACCATTCCTGTGACACTAGTTATGGATTCCGATGCCTCACTTCTTGTTTACTGTATCCCTCTAACCTTCTTATTGACGATGAAACACACAAATTGCATCGGTATTAAAAAGAAAAGGCACAATGCCGACTTAAGTACAAGAAGACTGACTCTTCTTAATGTCCATGTTTTGAACCATTCCTGTGACACTAGTTATAGAATCCGATGCTTCACTCCAGGTTTAGTGTATCCCTTGATCCTTCCTATTGACGATGAAACACAGAAATTTCATCGGAATTAAATAGAAAAGGCACAATGCCGACTTAAGTACAAGAAGACTGACTCTTCTCACTGACTATGTTTTGAACCATTCCTGTGACACTAGATATAGATTCCGATGCTTCACTTCAGGTTTACTGTATCCCTTGGACCTTCGTATTGCCGATGAAACACTGAAATTGCATCGGAAGTACATACAAAAGGCACAATGCCGACTTAAGGACAAGAAACTGACTCTTGTTTCTGACTATGTTTTGAACCATTCCTGTGACACTAGTTATAGTTGTCGATGCTTCACACCAGGTTTACTGTATCCCTTCGACCTTCTTATTGAGGACGAAACAACGAAATTGCATCGGAAGTAAATAGAAAAGGCACAATGCCGACATAGGTACAAGAAGACTGACTCTTGTTACTGACTATGTTTTGAACCATCCCTGTGACACTAGTTATAGATTCCGATGCTTCACTTCAGGTTTACTGTATCGCTTGGAACGTCTTAATGACGATGAGACACAGAAATTGCATCGGAATTAAATGCAAAAGGCACAATGCCGACTTAAGAACATGAAGACTAACTCTTCTTACTGACTATGATTTGAACCATTCCTGTGTCACTAGTTATAGATTCCGATGCTTCACTTTAGGTTTACTGTATCCCTTGGACCTTCTTATTGTTGGTGAAACACAGAAATTGCATCGGAATTAAATACAAAAGGAACAATGTCGACTTAAGGACAAGAAGACTGACTCTTCTTACTGACTATGTTTTGAACCATTCCTGTAACACTAGTTATAGATTCCGATGCTTCACTTCATGTTTACTGTATCTCTCTGACCTTCTTATTGACGATGAAACACACAAATTGCATCGGAATTAAATAGAAAAGGCACAATGCCGACTTAAGTACAAGAAGACTGACTCTTCTTACTGTCTATGTTTTGAACCATTCCTGTGACACTAGTTATAGAATCCGATGCTTCACTCCAGGTTTAGTGTATCGTTTGGACCTTCTTATTGACGATGAAACACAGAAATTGCATCGGAATTAAATACAAAAGGCACAATGCAAATTAAAGTAAAGGAAGACTGACTCTTCTTACAGTCTATGTTTTGAACCATTCCTACGACACTAGTTATAGATTGCGATACTTCACTCCAGGTTTAGTGTATCCCTTGGACCTTCTTATTGACGATGAAACACAAAAATTGCATCGGAATTAAGTACAAAAGAGACAATGCCGACTTAAGGACAAGAAGACTGACTCATCTTACTGACTATGTTTTGAACCATTCCTGTGACACTAGTTATAGATTGCGATACTTCACTCCAGGTTTACTGTATCCCTTGGACCCTCTTATTGTAGATGAAACACAGAAATTGCATCGGAATTAAATACGAAGGGCACAATACCGACTTAAGTACAAGAAGACTGTATCTTCTTACTGTCTATGTTTTGAACCATTCTTGTGACACTAGTTATAGATTCCGATGCTTCACTCCAGGTTTACTGTATCCCTTGGACCTTCTTATTGACGATGAAACACAGAAATTGCATCGGAATTAAATACAAAAGGCAAATGCCGACTTAAGGACAGGACGACTAACTCTTCCTACTGAATATGATTTGAACCATTCCTGTGACACTAGTGATTGATTCCGATGCTTCACTTCAAGTTTACTGTAACCCTCTGACATTCTTATTGACGATGAAACACAGAAATTACACCGGAATTAAATACAAAATTCACAAAGCCGACTTAAGTACAAAAAGACTGACTCTTCTTACTCATTATGTTTTGAACCATTCCTGTGACACTAGTTATAGATTCCGATGCTTCACTTCAGGTTTACTGTATCATTTGGACCTTCTTATTGACGACGAAACACAGAAATTACATCGGAATTAAATACAAAAGGCACAATGCCGACTTAAGTACAAAAAGACTGACTCTTCTTGCTGACTATGTTTTAAACCATTCCTGTGACTCTAGTTATAGATTCCGATGCTTCACTTCAGGTTTACTGTATCCCTCTGACCTTCCTATTGACGATGAAACACAGAAATTGCATCGGAATTAAATACAAAAGGCACAATGCCGACTTAAGTACAAGAAGACTGACTCTTCCTACTGTCTACGTTTGAACCATTCCATTGACACTAGTTATAGATTCCGATGGTTCACTTCAGGTTTACTGTATCCCTTGGACCTTCTTATTGACGATGAAACACAGAAATTGCATCGGAATTAAATACAAAAGGCACATTGCCGACTTAAGTACATGAAGTCTGACTCTTCTTACTGACTATGTTTTGAACCATTCCTGTGACACTAGTTATAGATTCCGATGCTTCACTTCAGGTTTACTGTATCCCTTGGACCTTCTTATTGACGATGAAACACAGAAATTGCATCGGAATTAAATACAAAAGGCACAATGCCGACTTAAGTACAAGAAGGCTGACACTTCTTACCGTCTATGTTATGAACCATTCCTGTGACACTAGTTATAGATTCCGATGCTTCACTCCAGGTTTACTGTATCCCTTGGACCTACTTATTGACGTTGAGACACAGAAATTGCCTCGGAATTAAATACAAAAGGCACAATGCCGACTTAAGGACAAGAAGACTGATTCTTCATACTGACTATGTTTGAACCATTCCTGTGACACTAGTTATAGATTCCGATTCTTCACTTCATGTTTACTGTATCCCTGTGACCTTCTTATTGACGATGAAACACAGAAATTCCATCGGAATTAAATAGAAAAGGCACAATGCCGATTTAAGTACAAGAAGACTGACTCTTCTTACTGTCTATGTTTTGAACCATTCCTGTGACACTAGTTATAGATTCCGATGCTTCACTTTAGGGTTACTGTATCATTTAGACCTTCTTATTGACGACGAAACACAGAAATTACATCGGAATAAAATACAAAAGGCACAATGACGACTTAAGTACAAAAAGACTGACTCTTCTTACTGACTATGTTTTAAACCATTCCTGTGACTCTAGTTATAGATTCTGATGCTTCACTTCAGGTTTACTGTATCCCTCTGACCTTCTTATTGACGATGAAACACAGAAATTGCATCGGAATGAAATACAAAAGGCACAATGCCGACTTAAGTACAGGAAGACTTACTCTTCCTACTGTCTACGTTTGAACCATTCCATTGACACTAGTTATAGATTCCGATGCTTCACTTCAGGTTTACTGTATCCCTTGGACCTTCTTATTGACGATGAAACACAGAAATTGCATCGGAATTAAATGCAAAAGGCACATTGCCGACTTAAGTACATGAAGTCTGACTCTTCTTACTGACTATGTTTTCAACCATTCCTGTGACACTAGTTATAGCTTCCGATGCTTCACTTCAGGTTTACTGTATCCCTTGGACCTTCTTATTGACGATGAAACACAGAAATTGCATCGGAATTAAATACAAAAGGCACAATGCCGACTTAAGTACAAGAAGGCTGACACTTCTTACCGTCTATGTTATGAACCATTCCTGTGACACTAGTTATAGATTCCGATGCTTCACTCCAGGTTTACTGTATCCCTTGGACCTACTTATTGACGTTGAGACACAGAAATTGCCTCGGAATTAAATACAAAAGGCACAATGCCGACTTAAGGACAAGAAGACTGACTCTTCATACTGACTATGTTTGAACCATTCCTGTGACACTAGTTATAGATTCCGATTCTTCACTTCATGTTTACTGTATCCCTGTGACCTTCTTATTGACGATGAAACACAGAAATTCCATCGGAATTAAATAGAAAAGGCACAATGCCGATTTAAGTACAAGAAGACTGACTCTTCTTACTGTCTATGTTTTGAACCATTCCTGTGACACTAGTTATAGATTCCGATGCTTCACTTTAGGGTTACTGTATCATTTAGACCTTCTTATTGACGACGAAACACAGAAATTACATCGGAATTAAATACAAAAGGCACAATGACGACTTAAGTACAAAATGACTGACTCTTCTTACTGACTATGTTTTAAACCATTCCTGTGACTCTAGTTATAGATTCCGATGCTTCACTTCAGGTTTACTGTATCCCTCTGACCTTCTTATTGTCGATGAAACACAGAAATTGCATCGGAATGAAATACAAAAGGCACAATGCCGACTTAAGTACAGGAAGACTTACTCTTCCTACTGTCTACGTTTGAACCATTCCATTGACACTAGTTATAGATTCCGATGCTTCACTTCAGGTTTACTGTATCCCTTGGACCTTCTTATTGACGATGAAACACAGAAATTGCATCGGAATTAAATGCAAAAGGCACATTGCCGACTTAAGTACTTGAAGTCTGACTCTTCTTACTGACTATGTTTTCAACCATTCCTGTGACACTAGTTATAGCTTCCGATGCTTCACTTCAGGTTTACTGTATCCCTTGGACCTTCTTATTGACGATGAAACACAGAAATTGCATCGGAATTAAATACAAAAGGCACAATGCCGACTTAAGTACAAGAAGACTGACTCTTCTTACTGTCTACGTTTTGAACCATTCCTGTGACACTAGTTATAGATTCCGATGCTCACTTCAGGTTTACTGTATCCCTTGGACATTCTTATTGACGATGAAACGCAGAAATTGCATCGGAATTAAATACAAAAGGCACAACGCCGTCTTAAGTACAAGAAGACTGACTCTTCTTACTGTCTATGTTTGTACCATTCCATTGACACTAGTTATAGATTCCGATGCTTCACTTCAGGTTTACTGTATCCCTTGGACCTTCTTATTGACGATGAAACACAGAATTTGCGTCGGAATTAAATACAAAAGGCACAATGCCGACTTAAGAACAAGGAAACTGACTCTTCTTACTGCCTATGTTTGAACCATTCCTGTGACACTAGTTTTGGATTCCGATGCCTCACTTCTTGTTTACTGTATCCCTCTAACCTTCTTATTGACGATGAAACACACAAATTGCATCGGTATTAAAAAGAAAAGGCACAATGCCGACTTAAGTACAAGAAGACTGACTCTTCTTAATGTCCATGTTTTGAACCATTCCTGTGACACTAGTTATAGAATCCGATGCTTCACTCCAGGTTTAGTGTATCCCTTGATCCTTCTTATTGACGATGAAACACAGAAATTTCATCGGATTTAAATAGAAAAGGCACAATGCCGACTTAAGTACAAGAAGACTGACTCTTCTCACTGACTATGTTTTGAACCATTCCTGTGACACTAGATATAGATTCCGATGCTTCACTTCAGGTTTACTGTATCCCTTGGACCTTCGTATTGCCGATGAAACACTGAAATTGCATCGGAAGTACATACAAAAGGCACAATGCCGACTTAAGGACAAGAAAGTGACTCTTGTTACTGACTATGTTTTGAACCATTCCTGTGACACTAGTTATAGATTTCGATGCTTCACACCAGGTTTACTGTATCCCTTCGACCTTCTTATTGAGGACGAAACAACGAAATTGCATCGGAAGTAAATAGAAAAGGCACAATGCCGACATAGGTACAAGAAGACTGACTCTTGTTACTGACTATGTTTTGAACCATCCCTGTGACACTAGTTATAGATTCCGATGCTTCACTTCAGGTTTACTGTATCGCTTGGAACGTCTTAATGACGATGAGACACAGAAATTGCATCGGAATTAAATGCAAAAGGCACAATGCCGACTTAAGAACATGAAGACTGACTCTTCTTACTGACTATGATTTGAACCATTCCTGTGTCACTAGTTATAGATTCCGATGCTTCACTTTAGGTTTACTGTATCCCTTGGACCTTCTTATTGTTGGTGAAACACAGAAATTGCATCGGAATTAAATACAAAAGGCACAATGTCGACTTAAGGACAAGAAGACTGACTCTTCTTACTGACTATGTTTTGAACCATCCCTGTGACACTAGTTATAGATTCCGATGCTTCACTTCATGTTTACTGTATCTCTCTGACCTTCTTATTGACGATGAAACACAAAAATTGCATCGGAATTAAATAGAAAAGGCACAATGCCGACTTAAGTACGAGAAGACTGACTCTTCTTACTGTCTATGCTTTGAACCATTCCTGTGACACTAGTTATAGAATCCGATGCTTCACTCCAGGTTTAGTGCATCGCTTGGACCTTCTTATTGACGATGAAACACAGAAATTGCATCGGAATTAAATACAAAAGGCACAATGCAAATTAAAGTGAAGGAAGACTGACTCTTCTTACAGTCTATGTTTTGAACCATTCCTACGACACTAGTTATAGATTGCGATACTTCACTCCAGGTTTAGTGTATCCCTTGGACCTTCTTATTGACGATGAAACACAAAAATTGCATCGGAATTAAGTACAAAAGAGACAATGCCGACTTAAGGACAAGAAGACTGACTCATCTTACTGACTATGTTTTGAACCATTCCTGTGACACTAGTTATAGATTGCGATACTTCACTCCAGGTTTACTGTATCCCTTGGACCCTCTTATTGTAGATGAAACACAGAAATTGCATCGGAATTAAATACGAAAGGCACAATACCGACTTAAGTACAAGAAGACTGTATCTTCTTACTGTCTATGTTTTGAACCATTCTTGTGACACTAGTTATAGATTCCGATGCTTCACTCCAGGTTTACTGTATCCCTTGGACCTTCTTATTGACGATGAAACACAGAAATTGCATCGGAATTAAATACAAAAGGCAAATGCCGACTTAAGGACAGGACGACTAACTCTTCCTACTGAATATGATTTGAACCATTCCTGTGACACTAGTGATTGATTCCGATGCTTCACTTCAAGTTTACTGTAACCCTCTGACATTCTTATTGACGATGAAACACAGAAATTACACCGGAATTAAATACAAAATTCACAAAGCCGACTTAAGTACAAAAAGACTGACTCTTCTTACTCATTATGCTTTGAACCATTCCTGCGACACTAGTTATAGATTCCGATGCTTCACTTCAGGTTTACTGTATCATTTGGACCTTCTTATTGACGACGAAACACAGAAATTACATCGGAACTAAATACAAAAGGCACAATGCCGACTTAAGTACAAAAAGACTGACTCTTCTTACTGACTATGTTTTAAACCATTCCTGTGACTCTAGTTATAGATTCCGATGCTTCACTTCAGGTTTACTGTATCCCTCTGACCTTCTTATTGTCGATGAAACACAGAAATTGCATCGGAATTAAATACAAAAGGCACAATGCCGACTTAAGTACAAGAAGACTGACTCTTCCTACTGTCTACGTTTGAACCATTCCATTGACACTAGTTATAGATTCCGATGGTTCACTTCAGGTTTACTGTATCCCTTGGACCTTCTTATTGACGATGAAACACAGAAATTGCATCGGAATTAAATACAAAAGGCACATTTCCGACTTAAGTACATGAAGTCTGACTCTTCTTACTGACTATGTTTTGAACCATTCCTGTGACACTAGTTATAGATTCCGATGCTTCACTTCAGGTTTACTGTATCCCTTGGACCTTCTTATTGACGATGAAACACAGAAATTGCATCGGAATTAGATACAAAAGGCACAATGCCGACTTAAGTACAAGAAGGCTGACACTTCTTACCGTCTATGTTATGAACCATTCCTGTGACACTAGTTATAGATTCCGATGCTTCACTCCAGGTTTACTGTATCCCTTGGACCTACTTATTGACGTTGAGACACAGAAATTGCCTCGGAATTAAATACAAAAGGCACAATGCCGACTTAAGGACAAGAAGACTGACTCTTCATACTGACTATGTTTGAACCATTCCTGTGACACTAGTTATTGATTCCGATTCTTCACTTCATGTTTACTGTATCCCTGTGACCTTCTTATTGACGATGAAACACAGAAATTCCATCGGAATTAAATAGAAAAGGCACAATGCCGATTTAAGTACAAGAAGACTGAATCTTCTTACTGTCTATGTTTTGAACCATTCCTGTGACACTAGTTATAGATTCCGATGCTTCTCTCCGGGTTTAATGTATCCCTTGGACCTTCTTGTTGACGATGAGACACAGAAATTGCATCGAAATTAAATAGTAAAAGGCACTATGCTGACTTAAGTACAAGAAGACTGACTCTTCTCACTGACTATGTTTGGTACCATTCCTGTGGCACTAGTTATAGATTCCGATGCTTCACTTCAGGTTTACTGTATCCCTTGGACCTTCTTATTGACGATGAAACACAGAAATTGCATCGGAATTCAATACAAAAGGCACAATGCCGACATAAGGACAAGAAGACTGACTCTTGTTACTGACTATGTTTTGAACCATTCCTGTGACACTAGTTATAGATTCCGATGCTACACTTCAGGTTTACTCAATTCCATGGAATTTCTTATTCTTGATGAAACACAGAAATTGCATCGGAATTAAATACAAAAGGCACCATGCCGTCTTAAGTACAAGAAGACTGACTCTTAATACTGCCTATGATTTGAACCATTCCTGTGACACTAGTTATAGATTCCGATGCTTCACTTCAGGTTTACTGTATCCCTTGGGCCTTCTTATTGACGATGAAACACCGAAATTTAATCGGAAATAATTACAAAAGGCACAATGCGAACTTAAGTACAAGAAGACTGACTCTTCATACTGTCTACTGTCTATGCTTTGAACCATTCCTGTGACACTAGTTATAAATTCCGATGCCTCACTTCAGCTTTACTGTATCCCTCTGACCTTATTGACGATGAGACACAGAAATTGCATCCGAATGAAATACAAAAGACACAATATCGACCTTAGTCCAAGTAGACTGACTCTTCTTACTGTCTATGTTTTGAACCATTGCTGTGATACAAGTTATAGATTCCGATGCTTCACTTCAGGTTTACTGTATCCGTCTGACCCTATTGACGATGTAACACAGAAATTGCATCGGAATTAAATACAAAAGGCACAATGCCGACTTAAGGACAAGAAAACTGACTCTTCTTACTGCCTATGCTTTGAACCATTCCTCTGACACTAGTTATAGATTCCGATGCTTCACTTCAGTTTTACTGTATCCCTTGGAACTTCTTAATGACGATGAGACACAGAAATTGCATCGGAATTAAATACAAAAGGCACAATGCCGACTTAAGTACATGAAGACTGACTCTTCCTACTGACTATGTTTTGAACCATTCCTGTGACACTAGTTATAGATTCCGATGCTTCACTTCAGGTTTACTGTATCCCTTGGACCTTCGTATTGACGATGAAACACAGATATTGCATCGGAGTTAAATACAAAAGGCACAATGCCCACTTAAGGACAAGAAGACTGACTCTTCATACTGACTATGTTTGAACCATTCCTGTGACACTAGTTACAGATTCCGATTCTACACTTCATGTTTACTGTTTCGCTTGGAACTTCTTATTGACGATGAAACACAGATATTGCATCGCAATTAAATACAAAAGGCTTAATGCAGACTTAAGTACATGAAGACTGACTCTTCTTACTGACTATGATTTGAACCATTCCTGTGTCACTAGTTATAGATTCCGATGCTTCACTTCAGGTTTATTGTATCCCTTGGACCATCTTATTGACGATGAAACACACAAATTGCATCGGAATTATATAGAAAAGGCAAAATGCCGACATAAGTACAAGAAGACTGACTCTTCTTACTGTCTATGTTTTGAACCATTCCTGAGACACTAGTTATAGAATCCGATGCTTCAGTCCAGGTTTAGTGTATCCCTTGGACCCTGTTATTGACGATGACACACAGAAATTCCATCGGATTTAAATAGAACTGCACAATGCCAACTTAAGTACAAGAAGACTGACTCTTCTCACTGACTATGTTTGGTACCATTCCTGTGACACAAGTTATAGATTCCGATGGTTCACTTCAGGTTTACTCAATTCCTTGGACCTTCTTATTGACGATGAAACACAGAAATTGCATCTAAATTAAATACAAAAGGCACAATGCAAATTAAAGTAAAGGAAGACTGACTCTTCTTACAGTCTATGTTTTGAACCATTCCTACGACACTAGTTATAGATTGCAATACTTCACTCCAGGTTTACTGTATCCCTTGGACCTTCTTATTGACGATGAAACACAAAAATTGCATCGGAATTAAATACAAAAGAGACAATGCCGACTTAAGTACAAGAAGACTGACTCTTCTTACTGACTACGTTTTGAACCATACCTGTGACACTACTTATTGATTCCGATCCTTCACTTCAGGTTTACTGTGTCCCTCTGACCTTCTTATTGACGATGAACCACAGAAATTGCACCGGAATTAAATACAAAAGGCACAATGCTGACTTAAGTACATGGAGACCAACTCATCTTACTGACTATGATTTAAACCATTCCTGCGACACTTGTTATAGATTCCGATGCTTCACTTCAGGTTTACTGTATCCCTCTGACCTTCTTGTTGACGATGAAATACCGAAATTGCATCGGAATTAAATACAAAAGGCACAATGCCGACTTAAGTACAAGAAGACTGACTCTTCCTACTGTCTACGTTTAAACCATTCCATTGACACTAGTTATAGATTCCGATGCTTCACTTCAGGTTACCTGTGTCCCTTGGACCTTCTTATTGACGATGAAACGCAGAAATTGCATCGGAATTAAATACAAAAGGCACATTGCCGATTAAAGTACATGAAGTCTGACTCTTCTTACTGCCTATGTTTTGAACCATTCCTGTGACACTAGTTATAGATTCCGATGCTTCACTTCAGGTTTACTGTATCCCTTGGAGCTTCTTATTGACGATGAAACACTGAAATTGCATCGGAATTAAATACAAAAGGCACAATGCCGACTTAAGGACAAGAAGACTGACGCTTCATACTGACTATGTTTGAACCATTCCTGTGACACTAGTTATAGATTCCGATTCTTCACTTCATGTTTACTGTATCCCTCTGACCTTCTTATTGACGATGAAACACAGAAATTGCATCGGAATTAAATAGAAAAGGCACAATGCCGATTTAAGTACAAGAAGACTGACTCTTCTTACTGTCTATGTTTTGAACCATTCCTGTGACACTAGTTATAGATTCCGATGCTTCACTCCAGGTTTACTGTATCCATTGGACCTTCTTGTTGACGATGAAACACAGAAATTGCATCGAAATTAAATAGAAAAGGCACTATGCTGACTTAAGTACAAGATGACTGACTCTTCTCACTGACTATGTTTGGTACCATTCCTGTGACACTAGTTATAGATTCCGATGCTTCACTTGAGGTTTACTGTATCCCTTGGACCTTCTTATTGACGATGAGACACAGAAATTGCATCGGAATTAAATACAAATGGCACAATGCCGACTTAAGGACAAGAAGACTGTTTCTTCTTACTGACTATGATTTGAACCATTCCTGTGTCACTAGTTATAGATTCCGATGCTCCACTTCAGGTTTACTGCATCCCTTGGACCTTCTTATTGATAATGAAACACAGAAATTGCATCGGAATTTAATACAAAAGGCACAATGCCGACTTAAGGACAAGAAGACTGACTCTTCTCACTGACTATGATTTGAGCCATTCCTGTAACACTAGTTATAGATTCCGATGCTTCACTTCATGTTTACTGTATCCCTCTAACCTTCTTATTGACGATGAAACACACAAATTGCATCGGAATTTAATACAAAAGGCACAATGCCGACTTAAGTACAAGAAGACTGACTCTTCTTACTGTCTATGTTTTGAACCACTCCTGTGACACTAGTTATAGAATCCGATGCTTCACTCCTGGTTTAGTGTATCCCTTGGACCTTCTTATTGTCGATGAAACACAGAAATTGCATCGGAATTAAATAGAAAAGGCACAATGCCAACTTAACTACAAGAAGACTGACTCTTCTCACTGACTATGTTTTGAACCATTCCTGTGACACTAGTTATAGATCCCGATGCTTCACTTGAAGTTTACTGTATCCCTTGGACCTTCGTATTGACGATGAAACACAGAAATTGCATCGGAATTAAATACAAAAGGCACAATTCCGACTTAAGGACAAGAAGACTGACTCTTCTTACTGACTATGTTTTGAAACATTCCTGTGACACTAGTTATAGATTCCGATGCTTCACTTCAGGTTTACTCAATTCCTTGGACCTTCTTATTCACGATGAAACACACAAATTGCATCGGAATGAAATACAAAAGACACAATATCGACTTTAGTACGAGAAGACTGACTCTTCTTACTGTCTATGTTTTGAACCATTGCTGTGACACAAGTTATAGATTCCGATGCTTCACTTCAGGTTTACTGTATCCCTCTGACCCTATTGACGATGAAACACAGAAATTGCATCGGAATTAAATACAAAAGGCACACTGCCGACTTAAGGACAAGAAAACTGACTCTTCTTACTGCCTATGCTTTGAACCATTATTGAGACACTAGTTATAGATTCCGATGCTTCACTCCAGATTTACTGTATCCCTTGGACCTTCTTGTTGACGATGAAACACAGAAATTGCATCGGAATTAAATACAAAAGGTACAATGCAAATTAAAGTAAAGGGAGACTGACTCTTCTTACAGTCTATGTTTTGAACCATTCCTACGACACTAGTTATAGATTGCGATACTTCACTCCAGGTTTACTGTATCCCTTGGACCTTCTTATTGACGATGAAACACAAAAATTGCATCGGAATTAAATACAAAAGAGACAATGCCGACTTAAGGCCAAGAAGACTGACTCTTCTTACTGACTACGCTTTGAACCATTCCTGTGACACTACTTATAGATTCCGATGCTTCACTTCAGGTTTACTGTATCCCTCTGACCTTCTTATTTTCGATGAAACACAGAAATTGCACCGGAATTAAATACAAAAGGCACAATGCCGACTTAAGTACATGACGACCGACTCATCTTACTGACTATGATTTAAACCATTCCTGTGACACTTGTTATAGATTCCGATGCCTCACTTCAGGTTTACTGTATCCCTTGGACCTTTTTATTGAAGATGAAACACAGAAATTGCATCGGAATTAAATACGAAAGGTACAATGCCGACTTCAGTACAAGAAGACTGTATGTCCTTACTGTCTATGCTTTGAACCATTACTGTGACACTAGTTACAGATTCCGATGCTTCACTCCAGGTTTACTGTATCCCTTGGACATTCTTATTGACGATGAAACACTGAAATTGCATCGGAATTAAATACAAAAGGCAAATGCCGACTTAAGGACATGAAGACTAACTCTTCCTACTGAATATGATTTGAACCATTCCTGTGACACTAGTTGTTGATTCCGATGCTTTACTTCAGGTTTACTGTAACCCTCTACCATTCTTATTGACGATGAAACACAGAAATTGCACCGGAATTAAATACAAAATTCACAATGCCGACTTAAGTACAAGAAGACTGAGTCTGCTTACTGATTATGTTTTGATCCATTCCTGTGACACTAGTTATAGATTCCGATGCTTCACTTCAGGTTTACTGTATCATTTGGACCTTTTTATTGACGACGAAACACAGAAATTACATGGGAATTAAATACAAAAGGCACAATGCTAACTTAAGTACAAAAAGACTGACTCTTCTTACTGACTATGTTTTAAACCATTCCTGTGACACTAGTTATGGATTCCGTTGCTTCACTTCAGGTTTACTGTATCCCTCTGTCCTTCTTATTGACGATGAAACACAGAAATTGCATCGGAATTAAATACAAAAGGCACAATGCCGACCTAAGTACAAGAAGACTGACTCTTCCTACTGTCACCGTTTGAACCATTCCATTGACTCTAGTTATAGATTCCGATGCTTCACATCAGGATTATTGTATCCCTTGGACCTTCTTATTGACGACGAAACACAGAAATTGCATCGGAATTAAATACAAAAGGCACATTGCCGACTTAAGTACATGAAGTCTGACTCTTCTTACTGACTATTTTTTTTTAACCATTCCTGTGACACTAGTTATAGATTCCGATGCTTCACTTCAGGTTTACTGTATCCCTTGGACCTTCTTATTGACGATGAAACACAGAAATTGCATCGGAATTAAATACAAAAGGCGCAATGCCGACTTAAGTACAAGAAGGCTGGCTCTTCTTACCGTCTATGTAATGAACCATTCCTTTGACACTAGTTATAGATTCCGATGCTTCACTCCAGGTTTACTGTATCCCTTGGACCTACTTATTGACGTTGAAACACAGAAATTGCATCGGAATTAAATACAAAAGGCACAATGCCGACTTAAGGACAAGAAAACTGACTCTACTTATTGCCTATGTTTTGAACCATTCCTGTGACACTAGTTATAGATTCCGATGCTTCACTTCAGGTTTACTGTATCCCTTGGACTTCTTATTGACGATGAGACACAGAAATTGCATCGGAATTAAATACAAAAGGCACAATGCCGACTTAAGTACATGAAGACTGACTCTTCTTACTGACTATGTTTGAACCATTACTGTGACACTAGTTATAGATCCCGATGCTTCACTTCAGGTTTACTGTATCCCTTGGACCTTCTTATTGACGATGAAACACAGAAATTGCATTGGAATTAAATACAAAAGGCACAATGCCGACTGAAGGACAAGAAGACTGACTCCTCTTACTGACTATGTTTTGAATCATTCCTGTGACACTAGTTATAGATTCCGATGCTTCACTTCAGGTTTACTCAATTCCTTGGACCTTCCTATTCACGGTGAAACACAAAAATTGCATCGGGGTTAAATACAAAAGGCACAATGCCGACTTAAGTACAAGACGACTGACTCTTACTACTGCCTATGATTTGAACCATTCCTGTGACACTAGTTATAGATTCCGATGCTTCACTTCAGGCTTACTGTATCCCTTGGACCTTCTTATTGACGATGAAACACAGAAATTGCATCGGAATTAAATACAAAATGCACAATATCGACTTAAGTACAAGAAGACTGACTCTTCTTACTGTCTATGTTTGAAACCATTGCTGTGACGCAAGTTATAGATTCCGATGCTTCACTTCAGGTTTACTGTATCCCTCTGACCCTATTGACGATGAAACGCAGAAATTGCAACGGAATTAAATACAAAAGGCACAATACCGACTTAAGTACAAGAAGACTGACTCTTCTTACAGTCTAAGTTTTGAACCAATCCTGAGACACTAGTAATATATTCCGATACTTCACTCCAGGTTTACTGTATCCCTCTAACTTATTGACGATGAAACACAGAAATTTCATCTGAATGAAATACAAAAGACACAATATCGACTTAAGTACAAGAAGACTGACTGTTCTTACTGTCTCTGCTTTGAACCATTGCTGTGACACTAGTTATAGATTCCGATGCTTCACTTCTGGTTTACTGTATCATTTGGACCTTCTTATTGACGATGAAACACAGAAATTACATCGGAATTAAATACAATAGACACAATGTCGAATTAAGTACAAAAAGACTGACTCTTCTTACTGACTATGTTTTGAACGATTCCTGTGACACTAGTTATTGATTCCGATGCTTCACTTCAGGTGTACTGTATCCCTCTGACCTTCTTATTGACGATGAAAAACAGAAATGGCGTCGGAATTAAATACAAAAGGCACAATGCCGACTAAAGTACAAGAAGACTGAGTCTTCTTACAGTCTAAGTTCTGAACCAATCCTGAGACACTAGTAATACATTCCGATACTTCACTCCAGGTTTACTGTATCCTTTTGACCTTCTTATGGACGATGAAACACAGAAATTGCATCGGAATTAAATACAAAAGACACAATGCCGACTTAAGGACAAGAAGACTGACTCTTCTTACTGACTATGTTTTGAACCTTTCCTGTGACACTAGTTATTGATTCCGATGCTTCACTTCAGGTTTACTGTATCCCTTGGACCTACTTATTGACGATGAGACACAGAAATTGCATCGGAATTAAATACAAAAGGCACAATGCCGACTTAAGTACAAGAAGGCTGGCTCTTCTTACCGTCTATGTAATGAACCATTCCTGTGACACTAGTTATAGATTCCGATGCTTCACTCCAGGTTTACTGTATCCCTTGGACCTTCTTATTGACGTTGAAACACAGAAATTGCATCGGAATTAAATACAAAAGGCACAATGCCGACTTAAGGACAACAAAACTGACTCTTCTTACTGCCTATGTTTTGAACCATTCCTGTGACACTAGTTATAAATTCCGATGCTTCACTTCAGGTTTACTGTATCCCTTGGACCTTCTTATTGACGACGAAACACAGAAATTGCATCGGAATTAAATACAAAAGGCACATTGCCGACTTAAGTACATGAAGTCTGACTCTTCTTTCTGACTATGTTTTGAACCATTCCTGTGACACTAGTTATAGATTCCGATGCTTCACTTCAGGTTTACTGTATCTCTTGGTCCTTCTTATTGACGATGAAACACAGAAATTGCATCGGAATTAAATACAAAAGGCACAATGCCGACTTAAGTACAAGAAGGCTGGCTCTTCTTACCGTCTATGTAATGAACCATTCCTGTGACACTAGTTATAGATTCCGATGCTTCACTCCAGGTTTACTGTATCCCTTGGACCTACTTATTGACGTTGAAACACAGAAATTGCATCGGAATTAAATACAAAAGGCACAATGCCGACTTAAGGACAAGAAAACTGACTCTTCTTACTGCCTATGTTTTGAACCATTCCTGTGACACTAGTTATAGATTCCGATGATTCACTTCAGGTTTACTGTATCCCTAGGACTTTCTTATTGACGATGAGACACAGAAATTGCATCGGAATTAAATACAAAAGGCACAATGCCGACTTAAGTACATGAAGACTGACTCTTCTTACTGACTATATTTAACCATTCCTGTGACACTAGTTATAGATTCCGATGCTTCCCTTCAGGTTTACTGTATCCCTTGGACCTTTTTATTGACGATGAAACACAGATATTACATCGGAATTAAATACAATAAACACAATGTCGAATTAAGTACAAAAAGACTGACTCTTCTTACTGACTATGTTTTGAATCATTCCTGTGACACTAGTTATTGATTCCGATGCTTCACTTCAGGTTTAATGTATCCCTCTGACCTTCTTATTGACGATGAAAAACAGAAATATCGTCGGAATTAAATACAAAAGGCACAATGCCGACAAAAGTACAAGAAGACTGACTCTTCTTACAGTCTAAGTTTTGAACCAATCCTGAGACACTAGTAATACATTCCGATACTTCACTCCAGGTTTACTGTATCCTTTGGACCTTCTTATTGACGATGAAACACAGAAATTGCATCGGAATTAAATACAAGAGACACAATGCCGACTTAAGGACAAGAAGACTGACTCTTCTTACTGACTATGTTTTGAACCTTTCCTGTGACACTAGTTATTGATTCCGATGCTTCACTTCAGGTTTACTGTATCCCTCCGACCTTCTTATTGACGATGAAACACAGAAATTGCCCCGGAATTAAATAAAAAAGGCACAATGCCGACTAAAGTACACGAAGACCGACTCTTCTTACTGACTATGTTTGAACCATTCCTGTGACACTAGTTATAGATTCCGATGCTTCACTTCAGGTTTACTGTATCCCTTGGACCCTCTTAATGACGATGAAACACAGAAATTGCATCGGCATTAAATACAAAAAGCACAATGCCGACTTAAGTACAAGAAGACTGTATCTTCTTACTGTCTAAGTTTTAACCGGTCCTGTGACACTAGTTATAGATTCCAATGCTTCACTCCAGGTTTACTGTATCCCTTGGACCTTCTTATTGACGATGAAATACAGAAATTGCATTGGAATTAAATACAAAAGGCACAATGCCGACTTAAGGACAAGAAGACTGACTCTTACTACTGACTATGTTTTGAACCATTCCTGTGACACTAGTTATTGATACCGATGCTTCACTTCAGGTTTACTGTATCCCTCCGACCTTCTTATTGACGATGAAACACAGAAATTGCCCCGGAATTAAATAAAAGAGGCACAATGCCGACTAAAGTACACGAAGACCGACTCTTCTTACTGACTATGTTTTGAACCATTCCTGTGACACTAGTTACAGATTTCGATGCTTCACTTCAGGTTTACTGTATCATTTGGACCTTCTTATTGACGATGAAACACAGAAATTACATCGGATTTAAATACAAAATGCACATTGCCGACTTAAGGACAAGAAGACTGACTCTTCTTACTGACTATGCTTTGAACCATTCCTGTGACACTAATTACAGATGCCGGTCCTTCACTTCATGTTTACTGTATCCCTCTGCCCTTCTTATTGACGATGAAACACAGAAATTGCATCGGAATTAAATAGAAAAGGCACAAAGCCGACTTAAGTACAAGAAGACTGACTCATCTCACTGACTATGTTTTGAACCATTCCTGAGACACTAGTTATAGATTCCGATACTTCACTTCAAGGAGACTGACTCTTCTTACTGACTAAAGAAGACTGACTCTTCTTACTGACTATGTTTTGAACCATTCCTGTGATACTAGTTATAGATCCGATGCTTCACTTCAGGTTTACTGTATCCCTTCGACCTTCTTATTGACGATGAAACACAGAAATTGCACCGGAAGTAAATACAAAAGGCACAATGCCGACTAAAGTACATGAAGACCAATTCTTCTTAGTGACTATGTTTTGGACCATTTATGTGACACTTGTTGTAGATTCCGATGCTTCACTTCAGGTTTACTGTATCCCTTGGACCTTCTTATTGACGATGAAACACAGAAATTGCATCGGCATTAAATACAAAAAGCACAATTCCGACTTAAGTACAAGAAGACTGTATCTTCTTACTGTCTATGATTTAAACCGTTCAGTGACACTAGTTATAGATTCCAATGCTTCCCTCAGGGTTTACTGTATCCCTTGGACCTTCTTATTGACGATGAAACACAGAAATTACAACGGAATTAAATACGAAAGGCACAATGCCGACTTACAGACAAGAAGACTGACTCTTCCTCCTGACTATGTTTTGAACCATTCCTGTGCCACTAGTTATTGTTTCCGATGCTTCACTTCAGGTTTACTGTATCCCTCTGATCTTCTTATTGACGATGAAACACAGAAATTGCACCTGAATTAAATATAAAAGGCTCAATGCCGAGTTAAGGACAAGAAAACTGACTCTTCTTACTGCCTATGATTTGAACCATTCCTGTGACACTAGTTATAGATTCCGATGCTTCACTTCAGGTTTACTGTATCCCTTGGACCTTCTTATTGACGATGAGACACAGAAATTGCATCGGAATTAAATACAAAAGGCACAATGCCGACCTAAGTACACTAAGACTGACTCTTCTTACTGACTATGTTTTGAACCATTCCTGTGACACTAGTTATAGATTCCGATGCTTCACTTCAGGTTTACTGTATCCCTTGGACCTTCGTATTGACGATGAAACACAGAAATTTCATCGGAATTAAATACAAAAGGCACAATGCAAATTAAAGTAAAGGATGACTGACTCTTCTTACAGTCTATGTTTGAACCATTCCTACGACACTAGTTATAGATTGCGATACTTCACTCCAGGTTTACTGTATCCCTTGGACCTTCTTATTGACGATGAAACACAAATATTGCATCGGAATTAAATACAAAAGAGACAATGCCGACTTAAGGACAAGAAGACTGACTCTTCTTACTGATTACGTTTTGAACCATTCCTGTGACACTACTTATAGATTCCGATGCTTCACTTCAGGTTTACTGTATCCCTCTGACCTATCTGATTTGCGATGAAACACGGAAATTGCACCGGAATTAAATACAAAAGGCACAATGCCGACTTAAGTACATGAAGACCGACTCATCTTACTGACTATGATTTAAACCATTCCTGTGACACTTCTTATAGATTCCGATGCTTCACTTCAGGTTTACTTTTATCCCTTGGACCTTCTTATGAGAGATGAAACACAGAAATTGCATCGGAATTAAATACGAAAGGCACAGTGCCGACTTAAGTACAAGAAGACTGTATCTTCTTACTGTCTATGTTTTAAAAAAATTCCTGTGACACTAGTTATAGATTCCGATGCTTCACATCAGGTTTACTGTATCCCTTAGACCTTCTTATTGACGATGAAACACAGAAATTGCATCGGAATTAAATTCAAAAGTCACAATGCCGACTTCATTACAAGAAGACTGACTCTTCTCACTGACTATGGTTCAAATGGCTCTGAGCACTATGGGACTTAACTTCTGAGGTCATCAGTCCCCTAGAACTTAGAACTACTTAAACCTAACTAACCTAAGGACATCACACACATCCATGCCCGAGGCAGGATTCGAACCTGCTACCGTAGCGGTCGCGCGGTTCCTGACTGAAGCGCCTAGAACCCCTCGGCCACTCTCACTGACTATGTTTTGAACCATTCCTGTGACACTAGTTATAGATTCTGATGCTTCACTTCTGGTTTACTGTATCCCTTGGACCTTCTTATTGACGATGAAACAGAGAAATTGCGTTGGAATTAAATACAAAAGGCACAATGCCGACTTAAGTACAAAAAGACTGACTCTTTTTAGTGACCATGTTTGACCCATTACTGTGACACTAGTTATAGATTCCGATGCTTCACTTCTGGTTTGCTGAATCCCTTGGACCTTCTTATTGACGATGAAACACAGAAATTGCATCAGAATTAAATACAAAAGGCACAATGCCGACTAAAGTACAAGAAGACTGACTCTTTTTACTGACCATGTTTGACCCATTACTGTGACACTAGTTATAGATTCCGATGCTTCACTTCTGGCTTGCTGAATCCCTTGGACCTTCTTATTGACGATGAAACACATTAAATTGAATCGGATATTAAATACAAAAGGCACAATGCCGACTTAAGTACAAGAAGACTGACACTTCCTACTGTCTATGTTTTGACCCATTCGTGTGACACTAGTTATAGATTCCGATGCTTCACTTCAGGTTTACTGTATCCATTGGACCTTCTCATTGACGATGAAATACAGAAATTGCATCGGAATTAAATACAAAAGGCACAATGCTGACTAAAGTACAAGAAGACTGACTCTTTTTACTGACCATGTTTGACCCATTACTGTGACACCAGTTATAGATTCCGATGCTTCACTTCTGGTTTGCTGAATCCCTTGGACCTTCTTATTGACGATGAAAGACAGAAATTGCATCGGAATTAAATACAAAAGGCACAATGGCGACTTAAGTACAAGAAGACTATCTCCTCTTACTGTCTATGTTTGTACCATTCCTGTGTCACTAGTTACATATTCCGATGCTTCACTTCAGGCTTACTGTATCCCTTGGACCTTCTTATTGACGATGAAACACATAAATTGCATCAGAATTAACTACAAAATGCACAATGCCGACTTAAGTACAAGAAGACTGACTCTTCTTACTGACTATCTTTTAAACCATTCCTGTGACACTAGTTATAGATTCCGATGCTTCACTTCAGGTTTACTGTATCCCTCTGACCTTATTGACGATGAAACACAGAAATTGCATCGGAATCAAATACAAAAAGCACAATACCGACTTAAGTACAAGAAGACTGAATCTTCTTACTGTCTATATTTTGAACCATTGCTGTGACACTAGTTATAGATTCCGATGCTTCACTTCAGGTTTACTGTATCCCTCTGACCTTACTGACGATGAAACACCGAAATTGCATCGGAATTAAATACATAAGGCACAATACCGGCTTAAGTACAGGAAAACTGACACTTCTTACTGTCTATGTTTTGAACCATTGCTGTGTCACAAGTTATAGATTCCGATGCTTCACTTCAGGTTTACTGTATCCCTTGGACTTTCTTATTGACGATGAAACACAGAAATTGCATCGGAATTAAATACAAAAGGCTCAACGCCGACTTAAGGACAAGAAGAATGACTCTTCTCACTGACTATGTTTTGAACCATTCCTGTGACACTAGTTATATGTTCCGATGCTTCACTTCAGGTTTACTGTATCCCTTGGACCTTCTTATTGACGATGAAACACATAAATTGCATCAGAATTAAATACAAAATGCACAATGCCGACTTAAGTACAAGAAGGCTGACTCTGCTTACTGACTATGTTTTGAACCATTCCTGTGACACTTGTTATAGATTCTGATGCTTCACTTCAGGTTTACTGTATCCCTCTGACCTTACTGACGATGAAACAAAGAAATTGCATCGGAATTAAATACAAAAGGATCAATGCCGACTTAAGGACAAGAAGACTGACTCTTCTTACTGACTATGTTTGAACCATTCCTATGACACTAGTTATACGTTCCGATGCTTAACTTCAGGATTACTGAATCCCTTGGACCTTCTTATTGACGATGAAACACAGAAATTGCATCGGAATTAAATACAAAAGGCACAATGCCGACTTAAGTACAAAAAGACTGACTCTTCTTACTGACTACGTTTAGAACCATTCCTGTGTCACTAGTTATAGATTCCGATGCTTCACTTCAGTTTTTACTGTATCCCTCTGACCTTCTTATTGACGATGAAACACAGAAATAGCATCGGAATTAAATAGAAAAGGCACAATGCCGACATGAGTACAAGAAGACTGACTCTTGTCACTGTCTATGTTTTGAACCATTCCTGTGATACTAGTTATAGATTCCGATGCTTGACTTCAGTGTTACTGTATCCCTTGGACCTTGTTATTGACGATGATACATAGAAATTGCATCGGAATTTAATACAAAAGGCACAATGCCGACTCAAGTACAATAAGACTGACTCTTCTTACTATCTATGAGTTGAACCATACCTGTGAATAGTTATAGATTCCGATGCTTCACTTCAGGGTTACTGTATCCCTCTGACCTTCTTATTGACGATGAAACACAGAAATTGCATCGGAATTAAATAAAAAAGGCACAATGACGACTTAAGTACAAGAAGGCTGACTCTTCTTACCGTCTATGTTTTGATTCATTCCTGTGACACTAGTTATAGATTCCGATTTTTCACTCCAGGTTTATTGAATCCCTTGGACCGGTTTATTGACGATGAAACACACAAATTGCTTCGGTATTACATTCAAAAGGCACAATGCCGAATTAAGGACAAGAAAACTGACTCTTCTTACTGCCTAGGTTTTGAACCATTCCTGTGACACTAGTTATAGATTCCGATGCTTCACTTCAGGTTTACTGTATCCCTCTGACCTTCTTATTGACGATGAAACACAGAAATTGCATCGGAATTAAATACAAAAGGCACAATGCCGACTTAAGGACAAGAAAACTGACTCTTCTTACTGCCTAGGTTTTGAACCATTCCTGTGACACAAGTTATAGATTTCGATGCTTCACACAAGGTTTACTGTATCCCTTGGACCTTCTTATTGTCGACGAAACACCGAAATTGCATCGGAATTAAATAGATAAGGCACAATGATGACTTTGGTACAAGAAGACTGACTCTTGTTACTGACTATGCTTTGAACCAATCCTGTGACACTAGTTATAGATTCCGATGCTTCACTTCAGGTTTACTGTTTCCCTTGGACCTTCTTATTGACGACGAGACACAGACATTGCATTGGAATTAAATACAAAAGGCACAATGCCGACTTAAGTACATGAAGGCTGACTCTTCTTACTGACTATGTTTGAACCATTCCTGTGGCACTAGTTATAGATTCCGATGCTTCACTTCAGGTTTACTGTATGCCTTGGACCTTCTTATTGACGATGAAACACAGAAATTGCATCGGAATTAAATAGAAAGGGCACAATGCCGACTAAAGTACAAGAAGACTGACTCTTCTTACTCACTACGTTTTGAACCATTCCTGTGACACTAGCTATAGATTAAGATGCTTCACCTCATGTTTACTGTATCTCTCTGACTTTCTTATTGACGATGAAACACAGAAATTGCATCGGAATTAAATAGTAAAGGCACAATGCCGACTTAAGTACGATAAGACTGACTCTTCCTACTGTCTATGTTTTGAACCATTCCTGTGACACTAATTATAGATTACGATGCTTCATATCCGGTTTACTGTATCCCTCTGACCTTCTTATTGACGATGAAACACTGAAATTGCATCGGAATTAAATATAAAAGGCTCAATGCCGACTTAAGTACAAGAAGACTGACTCTTCTTACAGACTATGTTTTGAACCATTCCTTTGTCACTAGTTATAGATTCCGATGCTTACCTTCAGCTTTGCTGTATCCCTTGGACCTTCTGATTGACGATGAAACACAGATATTGCATCGGAATTAAATAGAAAAGGCACAATGCCGACTTAAGTACAAGAAGACTGACTCTTCTTACTGACTATGTTAGGAACCAATCCTGTGAGACCAGTTTTAGAATACTATGCTTCAATTCATGTTTACTGTATCGCTTGGACCTTCTTATTGCCGATGAAACACAGAAATAGCATCGGAATTAAATAGAAAAGGCACAATGCCGACATGAGTACAAGAAGACTGACTCTTGTTACTGTCTATGTTTTGAACCATTCCCGTGATATTAGTTATAGATTCCGATGCTTGACTTCAGTGTTACTGTATCCCTTGGACCTTTTTATTGACGATGATACATAGAAATTGCATCGGAATTTAATACAAAAGGCACAATGCCGACTTAAGTACAAGAAGACTATCCCCTCTTACTGTCTATGTTTTGTACCTTTCCTGTGACACTAGTTATATATTCTGATGCTTCACTTCAGGTTTACTGTATCCCTTGGACCTTCTTATTGACGATGAAACACATAAATTGCATCAGAATTAAATACAAAATGCACAATGCCGACTTAAGTACAAGAAGGCTGACTCTTCTTACTGACTATGTTTTGAACCATTCCTGTGACATTAGTTGTAGATTCCGATGCTTCACTTCAGGTTTATTGTATCCCTCTGACTTTATTGACGATGAAACACAGAAATTGCATCGGAATTAAATACAAAAGGCACAATACCGACTTAAGTACATGAAGACTGAATCGTCTTACTGTCTATGTTCTGAACCATTGCTGTGACTCTAGTTATAGATCCCGATGCTGCACTTCAGATTTACTGCATCCCTCTGTCCTTACTGACGATGAAACACAGAAATTGCATCGGAATTAAATACAAAAGGCTCAATGCCGACTTAAGGACAAGAAGACTGACTCTTCTTACTGACTTTGTTTTGAACCATTCCTATGACACTAGTTATACGTTCCGATGCTTAACTTCAGGATTACTGAATCCCTTGGACCTTCTTATTGACGATGAAACACAGAAATTGCATCGGAATTAAATACAAAAGGCACAATGCCGACTTAAGTACAAAAAGACTCACTCTTCTTACTGACTACGTTTAGAACCATTCCTGTGTCACTAGTTATAGATTCCGATGCTTCACTTCAGTTTTTACTGTATTTCTCTGACCTTCGTATTGACGATGAAACACAGAAATAGCATCGGAATTAAATAGAAAAGGCACAATGCCGACATGAGTACAAGAAGACTGACTCTTATCACTGTCTATGTTTTGAACCATTCCTGTGATACTAGTTATAGATTCCGATGCTTGACTTCAGTGTTACTGTATCCCTTGGACCTTCTTATTGACGATGATACATAGAAATTGCATCGGAATTTAATACAAAAGGCACAATGCCGACCCAAGTACAATAAGAGTGACTCTTCTTACTATCTATGAGTTGAACCATTCCTGTGACTAGTTATAGATTCCGATGCTTCACTTCAGGGTTACTGTATCCCTCTTACCTTCTTATTGACGATGAAACACAGAAATTGCATCGGAATTAAATACAAAAGGCACAATGCCGACTTATGTGCACGAAGGCTGACTCTTCTTATTGTCTATGTTTTGAACCATTCCTGTGACACAAGTTATAGATTTCGATGCTTCACACAAGGTTTACTGTATCCCTTGGACCTTCTTATTGTCGACGGAACACCGAAATTGCATCGGAATTAAATAGATAAGGCACAATGCCGACTTTGGTACAAGAAGACTGACTCTTGTTACTGACTATGCTTTGAACCAATCCTGAGACACTACTTATAGATTCCGATGCTTCACTTCAGGTTTACTGTTTCCCTTGGACCTTCTTATTGACGACGAGACACAGACATTGCATCGGATTAAATACAAAAGGCACAATGCCGACTTAAGTACATGAAGGCTGACTCTTCTTACTAACTATGTTTGAACCATTCCTGTGACACTAGTTATAGATTCCGATGCTTCACTTCAGGTTTACTGTATCCCTTGGATCTTCGTATTGACGATGAAACACAGAAATTGCATTCGAATTAAATACAAAAGGCACAATCCCGCTTTAAGAACAAGAAGACTGACTCTTCCTACTGCCTATGTTTTGAACCATTCCATGTGACATTAGTTATAGATTCCGATGTTTCACCTCAGGTTTACTGTATCCTTTGCACCTTCTTATTGGCGACGAAACACAGAAATTGCATCGGAATTAAATAGTAAAGGCACAATGCCGACTTAAGTACGTGAAGACTGACTCTTCCTACTGTCTATGTTTTGAACCATTCCTGTGACACAAATTATAGATTACGATGCTTCATATCCGGTTTACTGTATCCCTCTGACCTTCTTATTGACGATGAAACACTGAAATTGCATCGGAATTAAATATAAAAGGCACAATGCCGACTTAAGTACAAGAAGACTGACTCTTCCTACTGTCTATGTTTTGAACCATTCCTGTGACGCTAGCTACAGATTCCGATGCTTCACTTCAGGTTTACTGTATCCCTTGGACCTTCTTATTGACGATGAAAAACAGAAATTCCAGCGGAATTAAATAAAAAAATCACAATGCCGACTAAAGTACAAGAAGACTGACTCTTCTTACTGACTACGTTTTGAACCATTCCTGTTACACTAGTTATAGATTCCGATGCTTCACCTCAGGTTTACTGTATCCCTCTGACCTTCTTATTAACGATGAAACACAGAAATTGCATTGGAATTAAATACAAAAGGCACAATGCCGCTTTAAGTACAAGAACACGAACCCTTCTTACTGTCTATGTTATGAACCATTCCTGTGACAAGGGATCTAGATTCCGATGCTTCACTTCAGGTTTACTGTCTCCCTCTGACCATCTTACTGACGATGAAACACAGAAATTTAATCGGAATTGAATACAAAAGTCACAATGCCGACTTAAGTACAAGAAGACTGACTCTTCTTACAGACTATGTTTGAACCATTCCTTTGTCACTAGTCATAGATTCCGATGCTTACCTTCAGCTTTACTGTATTCCTTGGACCTTCTTATTGACGATGAAACACAGATATTGCATCGGAATTAAATAGAAAAGGCACAATGCCGACTTACGTACAAGAAGACTGACTCTTCTTACTGACTATGTTTTGAACCATTCCCGTAATATTAGTTATAGATTCCGATGCTTGACTTCAGTGTTACTGTATCCCTTGGACCTTGTTATTGACGATGATACATAGAAATTGCATCGGAATTTAATACAAAAGGCACAATGCCGACTCAAGTACAAGAAGACTGACTCTTCTTACCGTCTATGCTTTGAACCATTCCTGTGACACTAGTTATAGATTCCGATGCTTCACTCCAGGTTTATTGTATCCCTTGGACCGGTTTATTGACGATGAAACACACAACTTGCATGGGAATTACATTCAAAAGGCACAATGCCGACTTACGGACAAGAAAACTGACTCTTCTTACTGCCTATGTGTTGAACCATTCCTGTGACACTAGTTATAGATTCCGATGCTTCACTTCAGGTTTACTGCATCCCTCTGACCTTCTTATTGACGATTAAATTCAGAAATTGCATCGGAATTAAATACAAAAGGCACAACGCCAACTTATGTGCACGAAGACCGACTCTTCTTATTGTCTATGTTTTGAACCATTCCTGTGACACAAGTTATAGATTTCGATGCTTCACACAAGGTTTACTGTATCCCTTGGACCTTCTTATTGTCGACGAAACACCGAAATTGCATCGGAATTAAATAGATAAGGCACAATGCCGACTTTGGTACAAGAAGACTGACTCTTGTTACTGACTATGTTTTGAACCAATCCTGTGACACTAGTTATAGATTCCGATGCTTCACTTCAGGTTTACTGTTTCCCTTGGACCTTCTTATTGACGACGAGACACAGATATTGCATCGGAATTAAATACAAAAGGCACAATGCCGACTTAAGTACAAGAAGACTGACTCTTCTTACCGACTATGTTTGAACCATTCCTGTGACACTAGTTATAGATTCCGATGCTTCACTTCAGGTTTACTGTATCCCTTGGACCTTATTATTGACGATGAAACACAGAAATTGCATCGGAATTAAATACAAAAGGCACAATGCCGACTTAAGGACAAGAAGAGTGACTCTTCTTACTGACTATGTTTTGAACCATTCCTGTGACACTAGTTATAGATTCCGATGCTTCATTTCATGTTTATTGTATCCCTCTGACTTTCTTATTGACGATGAAACACAGAAATTGCATCGGAATTAAATAGAAAGGGCACAGTGCCGACTAAAGTACAAGAAGACTGTCTCTTCTTACTGACTACGTTTTGAACCATTCCTGTGACACTAGTTATAGATTCCGATGCTTCACCTCATGTTTACTGTATCCCTTTGACATTCTTATTGACGATGAAACACAGAGATTGCATTGGAATTAAATACAAAAGGCACAATGCCGCTTTAAGAACAAGAAGACTGACTCTTCCTACTGTCTATGGTTTGAACCATTCCATGTGACATTAGTTATAGATTCCGATGTTTTACCTCAGGTTTACTGTATCCTTTGCACCTTCTTATTGGCGACGAAACACAGAAATTGCATCGGAATTAAATAGTAGAGGCACAATGCCGACTTAAGTACAAGAAGACTGACTCTTCCTACTGCCTATGTTTTTACCATTCCTGTGACGCTAGTTACAGATTCTGATGCTTCACTTCAGGTTTACTGTATCCCTTGGACCTTCTTATTGACGATGAAAAACAGAAATTCCAGCGGAATTAAATAAAAAAATCACAATGCCGAGTAAAGTACAAGAAGACTGACTCTTCTTACTGACTACGTTTTGAACCATTCCTGTGACACTAGTTGTAGATTCCGATGCTTCACCTCAGGTTTACTGTATCCCTCTGACCTTCTTATTAACGATGAAACACAGAAATTGCATTGGAATTAAATACAAAAGGCACAGTGCCGCTTTAAGTACAAGAAGACGAACCCTTCTTACTGTCTGTGTTTTGAACCATTCCTGCGACAAGAGATCTACATTCCGATGCTTCACTTAAGGTTTACTGTCACCCTCTGACCATCTTACTGGCGATGAAACACAGAAATTTAATCGGAATTGAATACAAAAGGCACAATGCCGACTTAAGTACAAGAAGACTGACTCTTCTTACAGACTATGTTTTGATTCATTCCTTTGTCACTAGTTATAGATTCCGATGCTTACCTTCAGCTTTACTGTATCCCTTGGACCTTCTTATTGACGATGAAACACAGATATTGCATCGGAATTAAATAGAAAAGGCACAACGCCGACTTAAGAACAAGAAGACTGACTCTTCTTACTGACCATGTTTGGAACCAATCCTGTGAGACCAGTTTTAGAATACTATGCTTCAATTCAGGTTTACTGTATCGCTTGGACCTTCCTATTGACGATGAAACACAGAAATAGCATCGGAATTAAATAGAAAAGGCACAATGCCGACATGAGTACAAGAAGACTGACTCTTGTTACTGTCTATGTTTTGAACCATTCCCGTGATATTAGTTATAGATTCCGATGCTTGACTTCAGTGTTACTGTATCCCTTGGACCTTGTTATTGACGATGATACATAGAAATTGCATCGGAATTTAATACAAAAGGCACAATGCCGACTTAAGTACAAGAAGACTATCCCCTCTTACTGTCTATGTTTTGTACCTTTCCTGTGACACTAGTTATATATTCTGATGCTTCACTTCAGGTTTACTGTATCCCTTGGACCTTCTTATTGACGATGAAACACATAAATTGCATCAGAATTAAATACAAAATGCACAATGCCGACTTAAGTACAAGAAGGCTGACTCTTCTTACTGACTATGTTTTGAACCATTCCTGTGACATTAGTTATAGATTCCGATGCTTCACTTCAGGTTTATTGTATCCCTCTGACTTTATTGACGATGAAACACAGAAATTGCATCGGAATTAAATACAAAAGGCACAATACCGACTTAAGTACATGAAGACTGAATCGTCTTACTGTCTATGTTCTGAACCATTGCTGTGACTCTAGTTATAGATCCCGATGCTGCACTTCAGGTTTACTGCATCCCTCTGTCCTTACTGACGATGAAACACAGAAATTGCATCGGAATTAAATACAAAAGGCTCAATGCCGACTTAAGGACAAGAAGACTGACTCTTCTTACTGACTTTGTTTTGAACCATTCCTATGACACTAGTTATACGTTCCGATGCTTAACTTCAGGATTACTGAATCCCTTGGACCTTCTTATTGACGATGAAACACAGAAATTGCATCGGAATTAAATACAAAAGGCACAATGCCGACTTAAGTACAAAAAGACTGACTCTTCTTACTGACTACGTTTAGAACCATTCCTGTGTCACTAGTTATAGATTCCGATGCTTCACTTCAGTTTTTACTGTATTTCTCTGACCTTCGTATTGACGATGAAACACAGAAATAGCATCGGAATTAAATAGAAAAGGCACAATGCCGACATGAGTACAAGAAGACTGACTCTTATCACTGTCTATGTTTTGAACCATTCCTGTGATACTAGTTATAGATTCCGATGCTTGACTTCAGTGTTACTGTATCCCTTGGACCTTCTTATTGACGATGATACATAGAAATTGCATCGGAATTTAATACAAAAGGCACAATGCCGACCCAAGTACAATAAGAGTGACTCTTCTTACTATCTATGAGTTGAACCATTCCTGTGACTAGTTATAGATTCCGATGCTTCACTTCAGGGTTACTGTATCCCTCTTGCCTTCTTATTGACGATGAAACACAGAAATTGCATCGGAATTAAATACAAAAGGCACAATGCCGACTTATGTGCACGAAGGCTGACTCTTCTTATTGTCTATGTTTTGAACCATTCCTGTGACACAAGTTATAGATTTCGATGCTTCACACAAGGTTTACTGTATCCCTTGGACCTTCTTATTGTCGACGGAACACCGAAATTGCATCGGAATTAAATAGATAAGGCACAATGCCGACTTTGGTACAAGAAGACTGACTCTTGTTACTGACTATGCTTTGAACCAATCCTGAGACACTAGTTATAGGTTCCGATGCTTCACTTCAGGTTTACTGTATCCCTTGGATCTTCGTATTGACAATGAAACACAGAAATTGCATTCGAATTAAATACAAAAGGCACAATCCCGCTTTAAGAACAAGAAGACTGACTCTTCCTACTGCCTATGTTTTGAACCATTCCATGTGACATTAGTTATAGATTCCGATGTTTCACCTCAGGTTTACTGTATCCTTTGCACCTTCTTATTGGCGACGAAACACAGAAATTGCATCGGAATTAAATAGTAAAGGCACAATGCCGACTTAAGTACGTGAAGACTGACTCTTCCTATTGTCTATGTTTTGAACCATTCCTGTGACACAAATTATAGATTACGATGCTTCATATCCGGTTTACTGTATCCCTCTGACCTTCTTATTGACGATGAAACACTGAAATTGCATCGGAATTAAATATAAAAGGCACAATGCCGACTTAAGTACAAGAAGACTGACTCTTCCTACTGTCTATGTTTTGAACCATTCCTGTGACGCTAGCTACAGATTCCGATGCTTCACTTCAGGTTTACTGTATCCCTTGGACCTTCTTATTGACGATGAAAAACAGAAATTCCAGCGGAATTAAATAAAAAAATCACAATGCCGACTAAAGTACAAGAAGACTGACTCTTCTTACTGACTACGTTTTGAACCATTCCTGTTACACTAGTTATAGATTCCGATGCTTCACCTCAGGTTTACTGTATCCCTCTGACCTTCTTATTAACGATGAAACACAGAAATTGCATTGGAATTAAATACAAAAGGCACAATGCCGCTTTAAGTACAAGAACACGAAACCTTCTTACTGTCTATGTTATGAACCATTCCTGTGACAAGGGATCTAGATTCCGATGCTTCACTTCAGGTTTACTGTCTCCCTCTGACCATCTTACTGACGATGAAACACAGAAATTTAATCGGAATTGAATACAAAAGTCACAATGCCGACTTAAGTACAAGAAGACTGACTCTTCTTACAGACTATGTTTGAACCATTCCTTCGTCACTAGTCATAGATTCCGATGCTTACCTTCAGCTTTACTGTATTCCTTGGACCTTCTTATTGACGATGAAACACAGATATTGCATCGGAATTAAATAGAAAAGGCACAATGTCGACTTACGTACAAGAAGACTGACTCTTCTTACTGACTATGTTAGGAACCAATCCTGTGAGACCAGTTTTAGAATACTATGCTTCAATTCAGGTTTACTGTATCGCTTGGACAAACTTATTGACGATGAAACACAGAAATAGCATCGGAATTAAATAGAAAAGACACAATGCCGACTTGAGTACAAGAAGACTGACTCTTGTTACTGTCTATGTTTTGAACAATTCCCGTAATATTAGTTATAGATTCCGATGCTTGACTTCAGTGTTACTGTATCCCTTGGACCTTGTTATTGACGATGATACATAGAAATTGCATCGGAATTTAATACAAAAGGCACAATGCCGACTCAAGTACAAGAAGACTGACTCTTCTTACCGTCTATGCTTTGAACCATTCCTGTGACACTAGTTATAGATTCCGATGCTTCACTCCAGGTTTATTGTATCCCTTGGACCGGTTTATTGACGATGAAACACACAACTTGCATGGGAATTACATTCAAAAGGCACAATGCCGACTTAAGGACAAGAAAACTGACTCTTCTTACTGCCTATGTGTTGAACCATTCCTGTGACACTAGTTATAGATTCCGATGCTTCACTTCAGGTTTACTGTATCCCTCTGACCTTCTTATTGACGATTAAACTCAGAAATTGCATCGGAATTAAATACAAAAGGCACAACGCCAACTTATGTGCACGAAGACCGACTCTTCTTATTGTCTATGTTTTGAACTATTCCTGTGACACAAGTTATAGATTTCGATGCTTCACACAAGGTTTACTGTATCCCTTGGACCTTCTTATTGTCGACGAAACACCGAAATTGCATCGGAATTAAATAGATAAGGCACAATGCCGACTTTGGTAAAAGAAGACTGACTCTTGTTACTGACTATGTTTTGAACCAATCCTGTGACACTAGTTATAGATTCCGATGCTTCACTTCAGGTTTACTGTTTCCCTTGGACCTTCTTATTGACGACGAGACACAGATATTGCATCGGAATTAAATACAAAAGGCACAATGCCGACTTAAGTACAAGAAGACTGACTCTTCTTACCGACTATGTTTGAACCATTCCTGTGACACTAGTTATAGATTCCGATGCTTCACTTCAGGTTTACTGTATCCCTTGGACCTTATTATTGACGATGAAACACAGAAATTGCATCGGAATTAAATACAAAAGGCACAATGCCGACTTAAGGACAAGAAGAGTGACTCTTCTTACTGACTATGTTCTGAACCATTCCTGTGACACTAGTTATAGATTCCGATGCTTCATTTCATGTTTATTGTATCCCTCTGACTTTCTTATTGACGATGAAACACAGAAATTGCATCGGAATTAAATAGAAAGGGCACAGTGCCGACTAAAGTACAAGAAGACTGACTCTTCTTACTGACTACATTTTGAACCATTCCTGTGACACTAGTTATAGATTCCGATGCTTCACCTCATGTTTACTGTATCCCTTTGACATTCTTATTGACGATGAAACACAGAGATTGCATTGGAATTAAATACAAAAGGCACAATGCCGCTTTAAGAACAAGAAGACTGACTCTTCCTACTGTCTATGGTTTGAACCATTCCATGTGACATTAGTTATAGATTCCGATGTTTTACCTCAGGTTTACTGTATCCTTTGCACCTTCTTATTGGCGACGAAACACAGAAATTGCATCGGAATTAAATAGTAGAGGCACAATGCCGACTTAAGTACAAGAAGACTGACTCTTCCTACTGCCTATGTTTTTACCATTCCTGTGACGCTAGTTACAGATTCTGATGCTTCACTTCAGGTTTACTGTATCCCTTGGACCTTCTTATTGACGATGAAAAACAGAAATTCCAGCGGAATTAAATAAAAAAATCACAATGCCGACTAAAGTACAAGAAGACTGACTCTTCTTACTGACTACGTTTTGAACCATTCCTGTGACACTAGTTGTAGATTCCGATGCTTCACCTCAGGTTTACTGTATCCCTCTGACCTTCTTATTAACGATGAAACACAGAAATTGCATTGGAATTAAATACAAAAGGCACAGTGCCGCTTTAAGTACAAGAAGACGAACCCTTCTTACTGTCTGTGTTTTGAACCATTCCTGCGACAAGAGATCTACATTCCGATGCTTCACTTAAGGTTTACTGTCACCCTCTGACCATCTTACTGGCGATGAAACACAGAAATTTAATCGGAATTGAATACAAAAGGCACAATGCCGACTTAAGTACAAGAAGACTGACTCTTCTTACAGACTATGTTTTGATTCATTCCTTTGTCACTAGTTATAGATTCCGATGCTTACCTTCAGCTCTACTGTATCCCTTGGACCTTCTTATTGACGATGAAACACAGATATTGCATCGGAATTAAATAGAAAAGGCACAACGCCGACTTAAGAACAAGAAGACTGACTCTTCTTACTGACCATGTTTGGAACCAATCCTGTGAGACCAGTTTTAGAATACTATGCTTTAATTCAGGTTTACTGTATCGCTTGGACCTTCTTATTGTCGATGAAACACAGATATTTCATCGGAATTAAATACAAAAGGCACAATGTCGACTTAAGTACAAGAAGACTGACTCTTCTTACTGTCTATGTTTTGAACCTTTCCTGTGAGAAAAGTTTTGATTCCGATGCTTCACTTCAGGCTTTCTGTATCCCATGGACCTTCTTATTGACGATGAAGCACAGAAATTGCTTAGGAAATAAATACAAAAGGCACAATGCCGACTTAAGTACAAGAAGACTGACTCTCCTTACTGACTATGATTTGAACCATTCCTGTGACACTAGGTGTAGATTCCGATGCTTTACTTCAGGTTTACTGTATCCCTCTGACCTTCTTATTAACGATGAAACACAGAAATTGCATCGGAATTAAATACAAAAGGCACAATGCCGACTTAAGTACAAGAAGACTGACTCTTCTTACTGACTTTGATTTGAACCATTCCTGTGACACTACTTATAGATTCCGATTCTTCACTTCAGTTTTACTGTATTCCTTAGACCTTCGTTTTTACGATGAAACACAGAAATTGCATCGGAGTTAAATACAAAAGAACAATGCCGACTTAAGTACTATAAGACTGACTCTTCTTACTGACTCTGTTTTGAACCATTCCTGTGACACTAGTAATAGATTCCGATGCTTCACTTCAGGTTTACTGTATCCCTTGGACCTTCTTATTGCCGACGAAACACAGACATTGCTCCGGAATTAAATAGAAAAGGCACAATGCCGACTTAAGTACATGAGGACTGTCTCTTCCTACTGTCTATGTTTTGAACCATTCCTGTAACACTAGTTATGGATTCCGATGCTTCACTTCAGGTTTACTGTAACCCATGGACCTTCTTATTGACGATGAAACACAGAAATTCCATCGGAATTAAATACAAAAGGCACAATTCCGACTTAAGTACAAGAAGACTGACTCTTCTTACTGACTATATCTTGATCCATTTTTGTGACACTAGTTATAGATTCCGATGCTTCACTTCAGGTTTACTGTATCACTTATTTCTTCTTATTGACGATGAAACACAGAAATTGCATCGGAATTAAATACAAAAGGCACAATGCCGACTTAAGTACAAGAAGACTGACTCTTCTTACTGACTATGATTTGAACTATTCCTGTGACACTAGTTGTAGATTCCGATGCTTCACTTCAGGTTTACTGTATCCCTCTGACCTTCTTATTAACAATGAAACACAGAAATTGCATCGGAAAAGAATACAAAAGGCACAATGCCGACTTAAGTACAATAAGACTGACTCTTCTTCCTGACTATGTTTTGAACCATTCCTGTGACAGTAGTAACAGATTCCGATGCTTCACTTCAGGTTTACTGTATCCCTAGGACCTTCCTATTGACGATGAAACACAGAAATTGCATCGGAACTAAATACAAAAGGCACAATGCCGACTTAAGTACAAGAAGACCGACTCAATTTACTGACTATGATTTGAACCATTCCTGTGACACTAGTTGTAGATTCCGATGCTTCACTTCAGGTTTACTGTATCCCTCTGACCTTCTTATTAACGATGAAACACAGAAATGGTATCGGAATTAAATACAAAAGGCACAATGCCGACTTAAGTACAAGAAGACTGACTCTTCTTACTGACTATATCTTGCTCCATTTTTGTGACACTAGTTATAGATTCCGATGCTTCACTTCAGGTTTACTGTATCACTTAGACCTTCTTATTGACAATGAAACACAGAAATTGCATCGGAATTAAATACAAATGGCACAATGCCGACTTAAGTACAAGAAGACTAACCCTTCTTACTGACTATGATTTGAACTATTCCTGTGACACTAGTTGTAGATTCCGATGCTTCACTTCAGGTTTACTGTATCCCTCTGACCTTCTTATTAACGATGAAACACAGAAATTGCATCGGAAAAAAATACAAAAGACACAACGCCGACTTAAGTACAAGAAGACTGACTCTTCTTACTGACTTTGATTTGAACCATTCTTGTGACACTACTTATAGATTCAGATTCTTCACTTATGGGTTACTGTATCCCTTAGAGCTTCGTATTGACGATGAAACACAGAAATTGCGTCGGAGTTAAATACAAAGGGCACAATGCCGACTTAAGTACAATAAGACTGACTCTTCTGACTGACTATGTTTTGAACCATTCCTGTGACACTAGTAACAGATTCCGATGCTTCACTTCAGGTTTACTGTATCCCTAGGACCTTCCTATTGACGATGAAACACAGAAATTGCATCGGAACCAAATACAAAAGGCACAATGCCGACTTAAGTACAAGAAGACTAACTCTTCCTACTGTCTACGTTTTGAACGATTCCTGTGACATTAGTTATTGATTCCGATGCTTCACTTCAGGTTTACTGAATCCTTTGGACCTTCTCATTGGCGACGAAACACAGAAATTGCATCGGAATTAAATAGAAAACGTACAATGCCAACTTAAGTAAAAGAAGATTGACTCTTTCTACTGTCTATGTTTTGAACCATTTATGTGACACTAGTTATAGATTCCGATGCTTCCCCTCAGGTCCACAGTATCCCTCTGACCTTCGTATTGACGATGAAACACAGAAATTGCATCGGAATTAAACAGAAAAGGCACAATGCCGTCTTAAGTACAAGCAGACTGACCCTTCTTAGTGTCTATGTTTTGAACCATTCCTGTGACGCTAGTTACAGATTCCGATGCTTCACTTACGGTTTAATGTATCAGTTGGACCTTCTTATTCACGATGAAACACAGTAATTGCATCGGAATTAAATTGAAAAGGGCACAATGCCGACTTAAGTACAAGAAGACTGACTCTTCTCACTGTCTATGTTTTGAACCATTCCTGTGACTCTAGTTATAGATACCGATGCTCCACTTCAGGTGTACTGTATCCCTTGGACCTTCTTATTGACGATGAAACACAGAAATTGCATCGGAATTAAATACAAAAGGCACAATGCCGACTTAAGTACAAGAGGACTGACTCTTCTTACTGACTATATTTTGAACCATTCCTGTGACCCTAGTTATAGATTCCGATGATTCACTTCAGGTTCACTGTATCCCTCTGACCTTCTTATTAACGATGAAACACAGAAATTGCATTGGAATTAAATACAAAAGGCACAGTGCCGCTTTAAGTACAAGAAGACGAACCCTTCTTACTGTCTATGCTTTGAACCACTCCTGTGACAAGAGATCTAGATTCCGATGCTTCACTTCTGGTTTACTGTCTCCCTCTGACCATCTTACTGACGATGAAACACAGAAATTTAATCAGAATTGAATACAAAAGGCACAATGCCGACTTAAGTACAAGAAGACTGACTCTTCTTACAGACTATGATTTGAACCATTCCTTTGTCACCAGTTATAGATTCCGATGCTTACCTTCAGCTTTACTGTATCCCTTGGACCTTCTTATTGACGATGAAACACAGATATTGCATCTGAATTAAATAGAAAAGGCACAACGCCGACTTAAGTACAAGAAGACTGACTCTTCTTACTGACTATGTTTGGAACCAATCCTGTGAGACCAGTTTTAGAATACTACGCTTCAATTCAGGTTTACTGTGTCGCTTGGACCTTCTTATTGACGATGAAACACAGATATTTCATCGGAATTAAATACAAAAGGCACAATGTCGACTTAAGTACAAGAAGACTGACTCTTCTTACTGTATATGTTTTGAACCTTTCCTGTGAGACCAGTTTTGATTCCGATGCTTCACTTCAGGCTTTCTGTATCCCAAGGACCTTCTTATTGACGATGAAGCACAGAAATTGCTTAGGAAATAAATACAAAAGGCACAATGCCAACTTATGTACAAGAAGACTGTCTCTCCTTACCGACTATGATTTGAACCATTCCTGTGACACTAGGTGTAGATTCCGATACTTCACTTCAGGTTTACTGTATCCCTCTGCCCTTCTTATTAACGATGAAACACAGAAATTGCATCGGAATTAAATACAAAAGGCACAATGGCGACTTAAGTACAAGAAGACTGACTCTTCTTACTGACTTTGATTTGAACCATTCCTGTGACACTACTTATAGATTCCGATTCTTCACTTCAGGTTTACTGTATCCCTTAGACCGTCGTATTGACGATGAAAGTCAGAAATTGCATCGGAGTTAAATACAAAAGGCACAATGCCGAATTAAGTACAAGAAGACTGACTCTTCTTACTGACTATGTTTTGAACCATTCCTGTGACACTAGTAATAGATTCCGATGCTTCACTTCAGGTTTAATGTATCCCTTGGACCTTCTTATTGCCGACGAAACACAGACATTGCTCCGGAATTAAATAGAAAAGGCACAATGCCGACTTAAGTACATGAAGACTGTCTCTTCCTACTGTCTATGTTTTGAACCATTCCTGTAACACTAGTTATGGATTCCGATGCTTCACTTCAGGTTTACTGTAACCCATGGACCTTCTTATTGACGATGAAACACAGAAATTGCATCGGAATTAAATACAAAAGGCACAATGCCGACTTAAGTACAATAAGACTGACGCTTCTTACTGACTATATCTTGATCCATTTTTGTGACACTAGTTATAGATTCCGATGCTTCATTTCAGGTTTACTGTATCACTTATTTCTTCTTATTGACGATGAAACACAGAAATTGCATCGGAATTAAATACAAAAGGCACAATGCCGACTTAAGTACAAGAAGACTGACTCTTCTTACTGACTATGATTTGAACTATTCCTGTGACACTAGTTGTAGATTCCGATGCTTAACTTCTGGTTTACTGAATCTCTCTGACCTTCTTATTAACGATGAAACACAGAAATTGCATCGGAAAAAAATACAAAAGACACAATGCCGACTTAAGTACAAGAAGACTGACTCTTCTTACTGACTTTGATTTGAACCATTCCTGTGACACTACTTATAGATTCCGATTCTTCACTTATGGGTTACTGTATCCCTTAGAGCTTCGTATTGACGATGAAACATAGAAATTGCGTCGGAGTTAAATACAAAGGGCACAATGCCGACTTAAGTACAATAAGACTGACTCTTCTGACTGACTATGTTTTGAACCATTCCTGTGACACTAGTAACAGATTCCGATGCTTCACTTCAGGTTTACTGTATCCCTAGGACCTTCCTATTGACGATGAAACACAGAAATTGCATCGGAACTAAATACAAAAGGCACAATGCCGACTTAAGTACAAGAAGACTGACTCAACTTACTGACTACGATTTGAACCATTCCTGTGACACTAGTTGTAGATTCCGATGCTTCACTTCAGGTTTACTGTATCCCTCTGACCTTCTTATTAACGATGAAACACAGAAATTGTATCGGAATTAAATACAAAAGGCACAATGCCGACTTAAGTACAAGAAGACTAACTCTTCCTACTGTCTATGTTTTGAACGATTCCTGTGACATTAGTTATTGATTCCGATGCTTCACTTCAGGTTTACTGAATCCTTTGGACCTTCTCATTGTCGACGAAACACAGAAATTGCATCATAATTAAATAGAAAACGTACAATGCCAACTTAAGTAAAAGAAGATTGACTCTTTCTACTGTCTATGTTTTGAACCATTCCTGTGACACTAGTTATAAATTCCGATGCTTCACCTCAGGTTCACAGTATCCCTCTGACCTTCGTATTGACGATGAAACACAGAAATTGCATCGGAATTAAACAGCAAAGGCACAATGCCGTCTTAAGTACAAGCAGACTGACCCTTCTTAGTGTCTATGCTTTGAACCATTCCTGTGACGCTAGTTACAGATTCCGATGCTTCACTTACGGTTTAATGTATCAGTTGGACCTTCTTATTCACGATGAAACACAGTAATTGCATCGGAATTAAATTGAAAAGGGCACAATGCCGACTTAAGTACAAGAAGACTGACTCTTCTCACTGTCTATGTTTTGAACCATTCCTGTGACTCTAGTTACAGATACCGATGCTCCACTTCAGGTGTACTGTATCCCTTGGACCTTCTTATTAACGATGAAACACAGAAATTGCATTGGAATTAAATACAAAAGGCACAGTGCCGCTTTAAGTACAAGAAGACGAACCCTTCTTACTGTCTATGCTTTGAACCATTCCTGTGACAAGAGATCTAGATTCCGATGCTTCACTTCTGGTTTACTGTCTCCCTCTGACCATCTTACTGACGATGAAACACAGAAATTTAATCAGAATTGAATACAAAAGGCACAATGCCGACTTAAGTACAAGAAGACTGACTCTTCTTACAGACTATGATTTGAACCATTCCTTTGTCACCAGTTATAGATTCCGATGCTTACCTTCAGCTTTACAGTATCCCTTGGACCTTCTTATTGACGATGAAACACAGATATTGGATTTGAATTAGATAGAAAAGGCACAACGCCGACTTAAGTACAAGAAGACTGACTCTTCTTACTGACTATGTTTTGAACCATTCCTGTGACACTAGTAATAGATTCCGATGCTTCACTTCAGGTTTAATGTATCCCTTGGACCTTCTTATTGCCGACGAAACACAGACATTACTCCGGAATTAAATAGAAAAAGCACAATGCCGACTTAAGTACATGAAGACTGTCTCTTCCTACTGTCTATGTTTTGAACCATTCCTGTAACACTAGTTATGGATTCCGATGCTTCACTTCAGGTTTACTGTAACCCATGGACCTTCTTATTGACGATGAAACACAGAAATTGCATCGGAATTAACTACAAAAGGCACAATGCCGACTTAAGTACAAGAAGACTGACGCTTCTTACTGACTATATCTTGATCCATTTTTGTGACACTAGTTATAGATTCCGATGCTTCATTTCAGGTTTACTGTATCACTTATTTCTTCTTATTGACGATGAAACACAGAAATTGCATCGGAATTAAATACAAAAGGCACAATGCCGACTTAAGTACAAGAAGACTGACTCTTCTTACTGACTATGATTTGAACTATTCCTGTGACACTAGTTGTAGATTCCGATGCTTCACTTCTGGTTTACTGTATCTCTCTGACCTTCTTATTAACGATGAAACACAGAAATTGCATCGGAAAAAAATACAAAAGGCACAATGCTGACTTAAGTACAAGAAGACTGACTCTTCTTACTGACTTTGATTTGAACCATTCCTGTGACACTCCTTATAGATTCCGATTCTTCACTTATGGGTTACTGTATCCCTTAGACCTTCGTATTGACGATGAAATACAGAAATTGCGTCGGAGTTAAATACAAAGGGCACAATGCCGACTTAAGTACAATAAGACTGACTCTTCTTCCTGACTATGTTTTGAACCATTCCTGTGACACTAGTAACAGATTCCGATGCTTCACTTCAGGTTTACTGTATCCCTAGGACCTTCCTATTGACGATGAAACACAGAAATTGTATCGGAATTAAATACAAAAGGCACAATGCCGACTTAAGTACAAGAAGACTAACTCTTCCTACTGTCTATGTTTTGAACGATTCCTGTGACATTAGTTATTGATTCCGATGCTTCACTTCAGGTTTACTGAATCCTTTGGACCTTCTCATTGTCGACGAAACACAGAAATTGCATCGGAATTAAATAGAAAACGTACAATGCCAACTTAAGTAAAAGAAGATTGACTCTTTCTACTGTCTATGTTTTGAACCATTCCTGTGACACTAGTTATAAATTCCGATGCTTCACCTCAGGTTCACAGTATCCCTCTGACCTTCGTATTGACGATGAAACACAGAAATTGCATCGGAATTAAACAGCAAAGGCACAATGCCGTCTTAAGTACAAGCAGACTGACCCTTCTTAGTGTCTATGCTTTGAACCATTCCTGTGACGCTAGTTACAGATTCCGATGCTTCACTTACGGTTTAATGTATCAGTTGGACCTTCTTATTCACGATGAAACACAGTAATTGCATCGGAATTAAATTGAAAAGGGCACAATGCCGACTTAAGTACAAGAAGACTGACTCTTCTCACTGTCTATGTTTTGAACCATTCCTGTGACTCTAGTTACAGATACCGATGCTCCACTTCAGGTGTACTGTATCCCTTGGACCTTCTTATTGACGATGAAACACAGAAATTGCATCGGAATTAAATACAAAAGGCACAATGCCGACTTAAGTACAAGAGGACTGACACTTCTTACTGACTATATTTTGAACCATTCCTGTGACCCTAGTTATAGATTCCGATGCTTCACTTCAGGTTCACTGTATCCCTCTGACCTTCTTATTAACGATGAAACACAGAAATTGCATTGGAATTAAATACAAAAGGCACAGTGCCGCTTTAAGTACAAGAAGACGAACCCTTCTTACTGTCTATGCTTTGAACCATTCCTGTGACAAGAGATCTAGATTCCGATGCTTCACTTCTGGTTTACTGTCTCCCTCTGACCATCTTACTGACGATGAAACACAGAAATTTAATCAGAATTGAATACAAAAGGCACAATGCCGACTTAAGTACAAGAAGACTGACTCTTCTTACAGACTATGATTTGAACCATTCCTTTGTCACCAGTTATAGATTCCGATGCTTACCTTCAGCTTTACTGTATCCCTTGGACCTTCTTATTGACGATGAAACACAGATATTGGATTTGAATTAAATAGAAAAGGCACAACGCCGACTTAAGTACAAGAAGACTGACTCTTCTTACTGACTATGTTTGGAACCAATCCTGTGAGACCAGTTTTAGAATACTATGCTTCAATTCAGGTTTACTGTGTGGCCTGGACCTTCTTATTGACGATGAAACACAGATGTTTCATCGGAATTAAATACAAAAGGCACAATGTCGACTTAAGTACAAGAAGACTGACTCTTCTTACTGTCTATGTTTTGAACCTTTCCTGTGAGACCAGTTTTGATTCCGATGCTTCACTTCAGGCTTTCTGTATCCCTAGGACCTTCTTATTGACGATGAAGCACAGAAATTGCTTAGGAAATAAATACAAAAGGCACAATGCCGACTTAAGTACAAGAAGACTGACTCTCCTTACTGACTATGATTTGAACCATTCCTGTGACACTAGGTGTAGATTCCGATACTTCACTTCAGGTTTACTGTATCCCTCTGACCTTCTTATTAACGATGAAACACAGAAATTGCATCGGAATTAAATACAAAAGGCACAATGGCGACTTAAGTACAAGAAGACTGACTCTTCTTACTGACTTTGATTTGAACCATTCCTGTGACACTCCTTATAGATTCCGATTCTTCACTTATGGGTTACTGTATCCCTTAGACCTTCGTATTGACGATGAAATACAGAAATTGCGTCGGAGTTAAATACAAAGGGCACAATGCCGACTTAAGTACAATAAGACTGACTCTTCTTCCTGACTATGTTTTGAACCATTCCTGTGACACTAGTAACAGATTCCGATGCTTCACTTCAGGTTTACTGTATCCCTAGGACCTTCCTATTGACGATGAAACACAGAAATTGTATCGGTATTAAATAGAAAAGGCACAATGCCGACTTAAGTACAAGAAGACTAACTCTTCCTACTGTCTATGTTTTGAACGATTCCTGTGACATTAGTTATAGATTCCGATGCTTCACTTCAGGTTTACTGAATCCTTTGGACCTTCTCATTGGCGACGAAACACAGAAATTGCATCGGAATTAAATAGAAAACGTACAATGCCGACTTAAGTAAATGAAGATTGACTCTTCCTACTGTCTATGTTTTGAACCATTCCTGTGACACTAGTTATAGATTCCGATGCTTCACCTCAGGTTCACAGTATCCCTCTGACCTTCGTATTTACGATGAAACACAGAAATCGCATCGGAATTAAATAGAAAAGGCACAATGCCGTCTTAAGTACAAGCAGACTGACCCTTCTTAGTGTCTATGTTTTGAACCATTCCTGTGACGCTAGTTACAGATTCCGATGCTTCACTTACGGTTTACTGTATCAGTTGGACCTTCTTATTCACGATGAAACACAGAAATTGCAACGGAATTAAATACAAAAGGCACAATGCCCACCTAAGTACAAGATGACTGACTCTTCTTACTGACTATGTGTTGAACCATTCCTGTGACACTAGTTAGAGATTCCGATGCTTCACTTCAGGTTTTTAGTATCCCTCTGACCTTCTTATTGACGATGAAACACAGTAATTGCATTGGAATTAAATTGAAAAGGGCACAATGCCGACTTAAGTACATGAAGACTGACTCTTCTCACTGTCTATGTTTTGAACCATTCCTGTGACACTAGTTATTGACACCGATGCTCCACTTCAGGTGTACTGTATCCCTTGGACCTTCTTATTGACGATGAAACACAGAAATTGCATAGGAATTAAATACAAAAGGCACAATGCCGACTTAAGTTCAAGCAGACTGACTCGTCTTACTGACTATATCTTGATCCATTCCTGTGACACTAGCTATAGATTCCGATGCATCACTTCAGGTTTACTGTATCCCTTAGACCTTCTTATTGACGATGAAACACAGAAATTGCATCGAAATTAAATACAATAGGCACAATGCCGACTTAAGTACAAGAAGTCTGACTCTTCTTACTGACTATGATTTGAACCATTCCTGTGACACTAGTTGTAGATTCCGATGCTTCACTTCAGGTTTACTGTATCCCTCTGACCTTCTTATTAACGATGAAACACAGAAATTGCATCGGAATTAAATACAAAAGGCACAATACCGACCTAAGTACAAGAAGACTGCCTCTTCTTACTGACTATGTTTTGAACCATTTCTGTGACACTAGTGATAGATTCCGATGCTTCCCTTCAGGTTTACTGTATCCCCCTGACCTTCTTATTAACGATGAAACATAGAAATTGCATCGGAATTAAATACAAAAGGCTCAATGCCGACTTAAGTTCAAGAAGACTGTCTCTTCCTACTGTCTATGTTTAAACCATTCCTGTGACACTAATTATAGATTCCAATGCTTCACTTCAGGTTTACTGTATTCATTGGACCTTCTTATTGACGATAAAACACAGAAATTGCATCTGACTTCAATACAAAAGGCACAATGCCGACTAAAGTACATGAAGACTGACTCTTCTTACTGACTATATCCTGATCAATCCCTGTGACACTAGTTACAGATTTCGATGCTTCATTTCAGGTTTACTGTATCCCTTAGAACTTCTTATTGACGATGAAACACAGAAATTGCATCGGAATTTAATACAAATGGCACAATGCCGACTTAAGTACAAGAAGACTGACTCTTCTTACTGACTATGATTTGAACCATTCCTGTGACACTAGTTGTAGATTCCGATGCTTCACTTCAGGTTTCCTGTATCCCTCTGACCTTCTTTTTAACGATGAAACACAGAAATTGCATCGGAATTAAAGACAAAAGGCACAATGCCGACTTAAGTACAAGAAGAGTGACTCTTCTTACTGATTATGTTTTGAACCATTCCTATGACACTAGTTATAGATTGCGATTCTTCACTTCAGGTTTACTGTATCCCTTGGACCTTCGTATTGACGACGAAACACAGAAATTGCATCGGAATTAAATACAAAAAGCACAATGCCGACTTAAGTACAAGAAGACTGACTCTTCTTACTGACAATGATGTGAACCATTCCTGGGACACTAGTTGTAGATTCCGATGCTTCACTTCAGGTTTACTGTATCCCTCTGACCTTCTTTTTAACGATGAAACACAGAAATTGCATCGGAATTAAATACAAAAGGCACAATGACGACTTAAGTACAAGAAGAGTGACTCTTCTTACTGATTATGTTTTGAACCACTCCTGTGACACTAGTTATAGATTGCGATTCTTCACTTCAGGTTTACTGTATCCCTTGGACCTTCGCATTGACAACGAAACACAGAAATTGCATCGGAATTAAATACAAAAGGCACAATGCCGACTTAAGTACAAGAAGACTGACTCTTCTTACTGACAATGATTTGAACCATTCCTGGGACACTAGTTGTAGATTCCGATGCTTCACTTCAGGTTTACTGTATCCCTCTGACCTTCTTTTTAACGATGAGACACAGAAATTGCATCGAAATAAAATACAAAAGGCACAATGGCGGCTTAAGTACAAGAAGACTGACTCTTTGTACGGACTATGTTTTGAACCTTTCCTGTGACACCAGTTATAGATTCCGATGCTTCACTTCAGGTTTACTGTATCCGTTGGACCTTGTTATTGACGATGAGACACACAAATTGCATCGGAATTAAATACAAAAGGCACAATGCCGACTTAAGTACAAGAATACTGACTCTTCTTACTGACTATGCTTTGAACCATTCCTGTGACACTAGTTATACATTCCGATGCTTCACTTCAGGTTTACTGTATCCCTCTGACCTTCTTTTTGTCGATGAAACACAGAAATTGCATCGGAATCAAATAGTAAAGGCACGTTGATGACTTAAGTACAAGAGGACTGACTCTTCTTACTGTCTATGCTTTGAACCATTCCTGTGACACTAGTTATAGATTCCGATGCTTCACTTCAGCTTTACTGTATCCCTCTGACCTTGTAATTGACGATGAAAAACAGAAATTGCATCGGAATTAAATACAAAATTCACAATGCCGACTTATGTACAAGAAGACTGACCCTTCTTACTGTCTATGTTTTGAACCATTCCTGTGACACTAGTTATAGATTGCAATGCTTCACTTCAGGTTTACTGTATCCCTCTGACCTTCTTATTGACGACGAAACACAGAAATTGCATACGAATTAAATACAAAAGGCACAATGCCGACTTAAGTACAAGAAGACTGACCCTTCTTACTGTCTCTGTTTTGAACCATTCCTCTGTCACTAGTTATAGTTTCCGATGCTTCACATCAGGTATACTGTATTTCTTAGACCTTCTTATTGACGATGAAACACAAAAATTGCATCGGAATTAAATACAAAAGGCACAATGCCGACTTAAGTACAAGCAGACTGACTCGTCTTACTGACTATATCTTGATCCATTCCTGTGACACTAGCTATAGATTCCGATGCTTCACTTCAGGTTTACTGTATCCCTTAGACCTTCTTATTGACGATGAAACACAGAAATTGCATCGAAATTAAATACAATAGGCACAATGCCGACTTAAGTACAAGAAGACTGACTCTTCGTACGGACTATGTTTTGAACCTTTCCTGTGACACCAGTTATAGATTCCGATGCTTCACTTCAGGTTTACTGTATCCCTTGGACCTTCGTATTGACGACGAAACACAGAAATTGCATCGGAATTAAATACAAAAGGCACAATGCCGACTTAAGTACAAGCAGACTGACTCGTCTTACTGACTATACCTTGATCCATTCCTGTGACACTAGCTATAGATTCCGATGCTTCACTTCAGGTTTACTGTATCCCTTAGACCTTCTTATTGACGATGAAACACAGAAATTGCATCGGAATTAAATACAAATGCACAATGTCGACTTAAGTACAAGAAGACTGACTCTTCTTACTGACTATGATTTGAACCATTCCTGTGACACTAGTTATGGATTCCGATGTTTAACTTCAGGTTTACTGTATCCCTAGGACTTTCTTATTGACGGTGAAACACAGAAATTGCATCGGAACTAAACACAAAAGGCACAATGCCGACTTAAGTACAAGAAGACTGACTCTTCCTACTGTGTATGTTTAGAACCATTCCTATGACACTAGTTATAGATTCTGATTATTGACTTCGGGTTTACTGTATCCCTCTGACATTCTTTTTGACGTTGGACACACAGAAATTGCATCGGAATTCAATAGAAAAGGCACAATGCCGAATTTAGTACAAGAAGACTGACTCTCCTTACTGTCTATGTTTTGAACCATTGCTGTGACACTAGTTATAGATTCCGATGCCTCACTTCAGGTTTACTGTATCCCTTGGACCTTCTTATTGACGATGAAACACACGAATTGCATCGGAATTAAATAGAAAAGTTACAATGCCGACTTAAGTACAAGAATACTGACTCTTCTTACTGACTATGCTTTGAACCATTACTGTGACACTAGTTAAAGATTCCGATGTTTCACTTCAGGTTGACTGTATCCCTAGGACCTTCTTATTCACGATGAAACACAGAGATTGCATCGGAATTAAATACAATAGCCACAACGTCGACTTAAGTACAAGAAGACTGACTCCTCTTACTGACTATGATTTGAACCATTTCTGTGACACTAGTTATAGATTCCGATGCTTCACTTCAGGTTTACTGTATCCCTCTGACCTTCTTATTAACGATGAAACACAGAAATTGCATCGGAATTAAATACAAAAGGCACAATGCCGACTTCAGTACAGGAAGACTGACTCTTCTTACTGACTATGCTTTGAACCATTCCTGTGACTCTAGTTATAGATTCCGATCCTGCACTTCAGGTTTACTGTATCCCTTGGACCTTTTTATTGACTATGAAACACAGAAATTGCATCGGAAATAAATGCAAAAGGCACAATGCCGACTTAAGAACATGTAGACTGAATCTTCCTACTGTCTATGTTATGAACCATTCCTGTGACACTAGTTTTAGATTCCGATGCTTCATTTCAGGTTTAATGTATCCCTTGGACATTCTTAGTGACGATGAAACATAGTAATTGCATCGGAACTAAATACAAAGCCACAATGCCGACTTAAGTACAAGGAGACTGACTCTTCTTACTGACTATGTTTTGAACCATTCCTGTGACACTAGTTATAGATTCCGATGTTTCACTTTAGGTTTACTGTATCCCTATGACCTACTTATTGACGATGAAACACAGAAATTGCATCGGAACTAAATACAAAAGGCACAATGCCGACTTAAGTACAAGAACACTGTTCCTTCCTACTGTCTATGTTTTGAACCATTCCTGTGACACTAGTTATAGATTCCGATTATTCACTTCATGTTTACTGTATCCCTCTGACCTTCGTTTCGACGATTACACACAGATATTGCATCGGAATTTAATAGAAAGGCACAATGCCGACTTAAGTACGAGAAGACTGACTCTTCTTCCTGTCTATGTTTTGAACCATTCCTGTGACACTAGATATAAATTCCGATGCATCACTTCAGGTTTACTGTATCCCTTGGACCTTCTTATTGACGATGAAACACAGAAATTGCATCGGAATGAAATACAAAAGCCACAATGCCGACTTAAGTGCAAGAAGATTGTCTCATCTTACTGACCGTTTTGAACCATTCCTGTGACACTAGTTATACAGTCCGATACTTCACTTCAGGATTACTGTATCCCTCTGACCTTCCTATTGACAATGAAACACAGAAATTGCATCGGAATTAAATACAAAAGGCACAATGCTGACTTAAGTACAAGAAGACTGACTCTTCGTACTGACTATGTTTTGAACTTTTCCTGTGACACTAATTAAAGATTCCGATGCTTCACTTCAGGTTTACTGTATTCCTTGGACCTTCGTATTGACGATGAAACACAGAAGTTGCATCGGAATTAAATACAAATGCACAATGCCGACTTAAGTACAAGAAGACTGACTCTTCCTACTGTCTATGTTTTGAACCATTCCTGTGACATTAGTTATAGAATACGTTGCTTCACCTCAGGTCACTGTATCCCTCTGACCATCTTATTGACGATGAAACACAGAAATTCCATCGGAATTAAATAGAAAAGGCACAATGCCGTATAAGTACAAGCAGACTGTTCTTTCTTAGTGTCTATGATTTGAACCATTCCTGTGACGCTAGTTACAGAATCCGATGCTTCACTTACGGTTTTTGTATCCCTTTGATTTTCTTATTGACGATGAAACTCAAAAATTGCATCGGAATTAAATACAAAATGCACAATGCCGACTTAAGTACAAGAAGACTGACTCTTCTTACTGACTATGTGTTGAACCATTCCTGTGACGCTAGTTACAGAATCCGATGCTTCACTTACGGTTTACTGTATGCCTTTGATTTTCTTATTGACGATGAAACACAGAAATTGCATCGGAATTATATAGAAAAGGCACAATGCCGACTTAAGTACAAGAAGACTGTATCTTCCTACTGTCTATGTTTTGAACCATTCCTGTGACTCTGGTTATAGATTCCGATGCCTCACTTCTGGTTTACTGTATCCCTTGGACCTTCTTATTGACGATGAAACACAGAAATAGCATCGGAAATAAACACAAAGGAACAATGCTGACCCAAGTACAAGAAGAATGACTCTTCCTAATGTCTATGATTTGAACCATTCCTGTGACATTAGTTATAGATTCCGATGCTTTACTTCAGGTTTGCTGTATACCTCTGACCTTCTATTTGACGATGAAACACAGAAATTGCATCGGAATTAAATAGAAAAGGCACAAAGCCGACATATGTACAAGAAGACTGACTCTTCCTACTGCCTATGCTTTGAACCATTCCTGTGACACTAATTATAGTTTCCGATGCTTCACTTCAGGTTTATTGTATCCCTTGGTCCTTCTTATTGACGATGAAACACAGAAATTGCATCGGAAATAAATTCAAAAGGCACAATGCCGACGTAAGTACAAGTAGACTGACTCTTCCTACTGTCTATGTTTTGAGCGATACCTGTAAAATTAGTTATAGATTCCGATGCTTCACTTCAGGTTTACTGTATCCTTTGGATCTTCTTATTGGCGACGAAACACAGAAATTGCATCGGAATTAAATACAAAAGGCACAATGCCGACTTAAGTACAAGAAGACTGACTCTTCCTACTGTCTATGTCTTGAACCATACCTGTGACACTAGTTCTAGATTCCGATGCTTCACCTCAGGTCACTGTATCCCTCTGACCTTCTTATTGACGATGAAACACAGACATTCCATCGGAATTAAATAGGAAAGGCACAATGCCGTATAAGTACAAGCAGACTGACCCTTCTTAGTGTCTATGATTTGAACCATTCCTGTGACGCTAGTTACAGATTCCGATGCTTCACATACGGTTTACTGTATCCCTTTGATTTTCTTATTGACGATGGAACACAGAAATTGCATCGGAATTAAATACAAAAGGCACAATGCCGACTTAAGTACAAGAAGCCTGACTCTTCTTACTGACTTTGATTTGAACCATTCCTGTGACATTAGTTATAGATTACGATGCTTCAGCTCAGGTCACTGTATCCCTCTGACCATCTTATTGACGATGAAACACAGAAATTCCATCGGAATTAAATAGAAGAGGCACAATGCCGTATAAGTACAAGCAGACTGACCCTTCTTAGCGTCTATGATTTGAACCATTCCTGTGACACTAGTTACAGAATCCGATGCTTCACTTACGGTTTACTGTATGCCTTTGCTTTTCTTATTGACGATGAAACACAGAAATTGCATCGGAATTAAATAGAAAAGGCACAATGCCGACTTAAGTACAAGAAGACTGACTCTTCCTACTGTCTATGTTTTGAACCATTCCTGTGACACTGGTTATAGATTCCGATGCTTCACTTCTGGTTTACTGTATCCCTTGGACCTTCTTATTGACGATGAAACACAGAAGTAGCATCGGAAATAAACACAAAGGAACAATGCTGACCTAAGTACAAGAAGAATGACTATTCCTAATGTCTATGATTTGAACCATTCCTGTGACATTAGTTATAGATTCCGATGCTTTACTTCAGGTTTGCTGTATACCTCTGACCTTCTATTTGACGATGAAACACAGAAATTGCATCGGAATTAAATGGAAAAGGCACAAAGCCGACATATGTACAAGAAGACTGACTCTTCCTACTGCCTATGTTTTGAACCATTTCTGTGACACTAATTATAGTTTCCGATGCTTCACTTCAGGTTTATTGTATCCCTTGGTCCTTCTTATTGACGATGAAACACAGAAATTGCATCGGAAATAAATTCAAAAGGCACAATGCCGACTTAAGTACAAGAAGACTGACTCTTCCCACTGTCTATGTTTTGAGCGATTCCTGTAACATTAGTTATAGATTCCGATGCTTCACTTCAGGTTTACTGTATCCTTTGGATCTTCTTATTGGCGACGAAACACAGAAATTGCATCGGAATTAAATACAAAAGGCACAATGCCGACTTAAGTACAAGAAGACTGACTCTTCCTACTGTGTATGTCTTGGACCATACCTGTGACACTAGTTCTAGATTCCGATGCTTCACCTCAGGTCACTGTATCCCTCTGACCTTCCTATTCACGATGAAACACAGAATTTGCATCTCAATTAAATATTAAAGGCACAATGCCTACTTAAGTATAAGAAGACTGACTCTTCTTACTGACTATGTTTTGAACCATTCCTGTGACACTAGTTATACATTCCGATGCTTCACTTCAGGTTTACTGTATTCCTCTGACCTTCTTATAGACGATGAAACACAGAAATTGCATCGGAATGAAATACAAAAGATACAATGGCGACTTAAGTACAAGAAGACTGACTCTTCGTACTGACTAAGTTTTGAATCATTCCTGTGACACTAGTTATATATTCCGAGGTTTCACTTCAGGTTTACTGTATCCCTTGGACCTTCTTATTGACGATGAAACACAGAAATTGCATCGGAATTTAATAGAAAAGGCTCAATGCCGACTTAAGTACAAGAAGACTGTCTCTGCCTACTGTCTATGTTTTGAATCATTATTGTGACACTAGTTATGGATTCCGATGCTTCACTTCAGGATTACTGTATCCCTTGGACCTTCTTATTGACGCTGAAACACAGAAATTGGCTCGGAATTAAATAGAAAAGCACAATGACGACTTAAGTACAGGAAGACTGACTCTTCTTACAGACTATAACTTGATCCATTCCTGTGACACTAGTTATAGATTCCGATGCTCCCCTTCAGGTTTACTGTATCCCTCTGACCTTCTTTTTGACGATGAAACACAGAAATTGCATCGGAATTTCATAGAAAAGGCACAATGCCAACTGAAGTACAAGAAGACTGACTCATCCTACTGTCTATGTTTTGAACGATTCCTGTGACATTAGTTATAGATTCCGATGCTTCACGTCAGGTTTACTGTATCCCTCTGACCTTCTTATTGACGATGAAACACAGTAATTGCATCGGAATTAAATACAAAAGGCACAATGCCGACTGAAGTACAAGAAGACTGACTCATCCTACTGTCTACGTTTTGAACGATTCCTGTGACATTAGTTATAGATTCCGATACTTCACTTCAGGTTTACTGTATCCCTCTGACCTTCTTATTGACGATGAAACACAGTAATTGCATCGAAATTAAATTGATAAGGGCACAATGCCGACTTAAGTACAAGAAGACTGACTCTTCTTACTGACTATATCTTGATCCATTCCTGTGACACTAGTTATAGATTCCGATGCTTCACTTCAGGTTTACTGTATCCCTTGGACCTTCTTATTGACGATGAAACACAGAAATTGCATCGGAATTAAATAGAAAAGGCACAATGCCGACTTAAGTACAAGAAGACTGTCTCTGCCTACTGTCTATGTTTTGAATCATTGTTGTGACACTAGTTATGGATTCCGATGCTTCACTTCAGGATTACTGTATCCCTTGGACCTTCTTATTGACGATGAAACACAGAAATTGCATCGGAATTAAATAGAAAACCACAATGCCGACTTAAGTACAAGAAGACTGACTCTTCTTACTGACTATATCTTGATCCATTCCTGTGACACTAGTTATAGATTCCGATGCTCCCCTTCAGGTTTACTGTATCCCTTGGACCTTCTTATTGACGATGAAACACAGAAATTCCATCGGAATTAAATACAAACGGCACAATGCCGACTTAAGTACAAGAAGACTGACTCTTCTTACTGACTATGATTTGAACCATTCCTGTGACACTAGTTGTAGATTCCGATGCTTCACTTCAGGATTACTGTATCCCTCTGACCTTCTTATTGAAGATGAAACACAGTAATTGCATCGACATTAAATTGATAAGGGCACAATGCCGACTTAAGTACAAGAAGACTGACTCTTCTAACTGACTATATCTTGATCCATTCCTGTGACACTAGTTATAGATTCCGATGCTTCACTTCAGGTTTACTGTATCCCTTAGACCTTCTTAATGACGATGAAACACAGAAATTACATCGGAATTAAATACAAAAGGCACAATGCCGAGTTAAGTACAAGAAGACTGACTCTTCTTACTGATGTTGATTTGACCCATTACTGTGACACTAGTTGTAGATTCCAATGCTTCACTTCAGGTTTACTGTATCCCTCTGACATTCTTTTTAACGATGAAAGACAGGAATTGCATCTGAATGAAATATTAAAGGCACAATGCCTACTTAAGTATAAGAAGACTGACTCTTCTTAGTGACTATGTTTTGAACCATTCCTGTGACACTAGTTATAAATTCCGATGCTTCACTTTAGGTTTACTGTATCCCTCTGACCTTCTTATAGATGATGAAACACAGAAATTGCATCGGAATTAAATACAAAAGACACAATGGCGACTTAAGTACAAGAAGACTGACTCTTCGTACTGACTAAGTTTTGAACCATTCCTGTGACACTAGTTATATATTCCGATGTTTCACTTCAGGTTTACTGTATCCCTTGGACCTTCGTATTGACGATGAAACACAGAAATTGCATCGGAATTAAATGCAAAAGGCACAATGCCGACTTAAGTACAAGAAGACTGACTCTTGTTACTGACTATGTTTTGAACCATTCCTGTGACACTAGTTATAGATTCCGAAGTTTCAATTCAGGTTTACTGTATCCCTAGGACACTCTAATTGACGATGAAACACAGAAATTGCATCTCAATGTAATATTAAAGGCACAATGCCTACTTAAGTATAAGAAAACTGACTCTTCTTACTGACTATGTTTTGAACCATTCCTGTGACACTAGTTATACATTCCGATGCTTCACTTCAGGTTTACTGTATCCCTCTGACCTTCTTATAGACGATGAAACACAGAAATTGCATCGGAATTAAATACAAAAGACACAATGGCGACTTAAGTACAAGAAGACTGACTCTTCGTACTGACTAAGATTTGAACCATTCCTGTGACACTAGTTATATATTCCGATGTTTCACTTCAGGTTTACTGTATCCCTAGGACCTTCTAATTGACGATGAAACACAGAAATTGCATCGGAATTTAATAGAAAAGGCTCAATGCCGACTTAAGTACAAGAAGACTGTCTCTGCCTACTGTCTATGTTTTGAATCATTATTGTGACACTAGTTATGGATTCCGATGCTTCACTTCAGTATTACTGTATCCCTTGGACCTTCTTATTGACGATGAAACACAGAAATTGGCTCGGAATTAAATAGAAAAGCACAATGACGACTTAAGTACAAGAAGACTGACTCTTCTTACTGACTATAACTTGATCCATTCCTGTGACACTAGTTATAGATTCCGATGCTCCCCTTCAGGTTTACTGTATCCCTCTGACCTTCTTTTTGACGATGAAACACAGAAATTGCATCGGAATTTAATAGAAAAGGCACAATGCCAACTGAAGTACAAGAAGACTGACTCATCCTACTGTCTATGTTTTGAACGATTCCTGTGACATTAGTTATAGATTCCGATGCTTCACGTCAGGTTTACTGTATCCCTCTGACCTTCTTATTGACGATGAAGCACAGTAATTGCATCGGAATTAAATACAAAAGGCACAATGCCGACTGAAGTACAAGAAGACTGACTCATCCTACTGTCTATGTTTTGAACGATTCCTGTGACATTAGTTATAGATTCCGATACTTCACTTCAGGTTTACTGTATCCCTCTGACCTTCTTATTAACGATGAAACACAGTAATTGCATCGAAATTAAATTGATAAGGGCACAATGCCGACTTATGTACAAGAAGACTGACTCTTCTTACTGACTATATCTTGATCCATTCCTGTGACACTAGTTATAGATTCCGATGCTTCACTTCAGGTTTACTGTATCCCTTGGACCTTCTTATTGACGATGAAACACAGAAATTGCATCGGAATTAAATAGAAAAGGCACAATGCCGACTTAAGTACAAGAAGACTGTCTCTGCCCACTGTCTATGTTTTGAATCATTATTGTGACACTAGTTATGGATTCCGATGCTTCACTTCAGGATTACTGTATCCCTTGGACCTTCTTATTGACGATGAAACACAGAAATTGCATCGGAATTAAATAGAAAACCACAATGCCGACTTAAGTACAAGAAGACTGACTCTTCTTACTGACTATATCTTGATCCATTCCTGTGACACTAGTTATAGATTCCGATGCTCCCCTTCAGGTTTACTGTATCCCTTGGACCTTCTTATTGACGATGAAACACAGAAATTCCATCGGAATGAAATACAAACGGCACAATGCCGACTTAAGTACAAGAAGACTGACTCTTCTTACTGACTTTGATTTGAACCATTCCTGTGACACTAGTTGTAGATTCCGATGCTTCACTTCAGGATTACTGTATCCCTCTGACCTTCTTATTGAAGATGAAACACAGTAATCGCATCGAAATTAAATTGATAAGGGCACAATGCCGACTTAAGTACAAGAAGACTGACTCTTCTTACTGACTATATCTTGATCCATTCCTGTGACACTAGTTATAGATTCCGATGCTTCACTTCAGGTTTACTGTATCCCTTAGACCTTCTTAATGACGATGAAACACAGAAATTACATCGGAATTAAATACAAAAAGCACAATGCCGAGTTAAGTACAAGAAGACTGGCTCTTCTTACTGATGTTGATTTGAACCATTACTGTGACACTAGTTGTAGATTCCAATGCTTCACTTCAGGTTTACTGTATCCCTCTGACCTTCTTTTTAACGATGAAAGACAGGAATAGCATCTGAATGAAATATTAAAGGCACAATGCCTACTTAAGTATAAGAAGACTGACTCTTCTTAGTGACTATGTTTTGAACCATTCCTGTGACACTAGTTATAAATTCCGATGCTTCACTTTAGGTTTACTGTATCCCTCTGACCTTCTTATAGACGATGAAACACAGAAATTGCATCGGAATTAAATACAAAAGACACAATGGCGACTTAAGTACAAGAAGACTGACTCTTCATACTGACTAAGTTTTGAACCATTCCTGTGACACTAGTTATATATTCCGATGTTTCACTTCAGGTTTACTGTATCCCTTGGACCTTCGTATTGACGATGAAACACAGAAATTGCATCGGAATTAAATGCAAAAGGCACAATGCCGACTTAAGTACAAGAAGACTGACTCTTGTTACTGACTATGTTTTGAACCATTCCTGTGACACTAGTTATAGATTCCGAAGTTTCAATTCAGGTTTACTGTATCCCTAGGACACTCTAATTGACGATGAAACACAGAAATTGCATCTCAATTAAATATTAAAGGCACAATGCCTACTTAAGTATAAGAAGGCTGACTCTTCTTACTGACTATGTTTTGAACCATTCCTGTGACACTAGTTATACATTCCGATGCTTCACTTCAGGTTTACTGTATCCCTCTGACCTTCTTATAGACGATGAAACACAGAAATTGCATCGGAATTAAATACAAAAGACACAATGGCGACTTAAGTACAAGAAGACTGACTCTTCGTACTGACTAAGATTTGAACCATTCCTGTGACACTAGTTATATATTCCGATGTTTCACTTCAGGTTTACTGTATCCCTAGGACCTTCTAATTGACGATGAAACACAGAAATTGCATCGGAATTTAATAGAAAAGGCTCAATGCCGACTTAAGTACAAGAAGACTGTCTCTGCCTACTGTCTATGTTTTGAATCATTATTGTGACACTAGTTATGGATTCCGATGCTTCACTTCAGTATTACTGTATCCCTTGGACCTTCTTATTGACGATGAAACACAGAAATTGGCTCGGAATTAAATAGAAAAGCACAATGACGACTTAAGTACAAGAAGACTGACTCTTCTTACTGACTATAACTTGATCCATTCCTGTGACACTAGTTATAGATTCCGATGCTCCCCTTCAGGTTTACTGTATCCCTCTGACCTTCTTTTTGACGATGAAACACAGAAATTGCATCGGAATTTAATAGAAAAGGCACAATGCCAACTGAAGTACAAGAAGACTGACTCATCCTACTGTCTATGTTTTGAACGATTCCTGTGACATTAGTTATAGATTCCGATGCTTCACGTCAGGTTTACTGTATCCCTCTGACCTTCTTATTGACGATGAAGCACAGTAATTGCATCGGAATTAAATACAAAAGGCACAATGCCGACTGAAGTACAAGAAGACTGACTCATCCTACTGTCTACGTTTTGAACGATTCCTGTGACATTAGTTATAGATTCCGATACTTCACTTCAGGTTTACTGTATCCCTCTGACCTTCTTATTGACGATGAAACACAGTAATTGCATCGAAATTAATTTGATAAGGGCACAATGCCGACTTAAGTACAAGAAGACTGACTCTTCTTACTGACTATATCTTGATCCATTCCTGTGACACTAGTTATAGATTCCGATGCTTCACTTCAGGTTTACTGTATCCCTTGGACCTTCTTATTGACGATGAAACACAGAAATTGCATCGGAATTAAATAGAAAAGGCACAATGCCGACTTAAGTACAAGAAGACTGTCTCTGCCTACTGTCTATGTTTTGAATCATTGTTGTGACACTAGTTATGGATTCCGATGCTTCACTTCAGGATTACTGTATCCCTTGGACCTTCTTATTGACGATGAAACACAGAAATTGCATCGGAATTAAATAGAAAACCACAATGCCGACTTAAGTACAAGAAGACTGACTCTTCTTACTGACTATATCTTGATCCATTCCTGTGACACTAGTTATAGATTCCGATGCTCCCCTTCAGGTTTACTGTATCCCTTGGACCTTCTTATTGACGATGAAACACAGAAATTCCATCGGAATTAAATACAAACGGCACAATGCCGACTTAAGTACAAGAAGACTGACTCTTCTTACTGACTATGATTTGAACCATTCCTGTGACACTAGTTGTAGATTCCGATGCTTCACTTCAGGATTACTGTATCCCTCTGACCTTCTTATTGAAGATGAAACACAGTAATTGCATCGACATTAAATTGATAAGGGCACAATGCCGACTTAAGTACAAGAAGACTGACTCTTCTAACTGACTATATCTTGATCCATTCCTGTGGCACTAGTTATAGATTCCGATGCTTCACTTCAGGTTTACTGTATCCCTTAGACCTTCTTAATGACGATGAAACACAGAAATTACATCGGAATTAAATACAAAAGGCACAATGCCGAGTTAAGTACAAGAAGACTGACTCTTCTTACTGATGTTGATTTGACCCATTACTGTGACACTAGTTGTAGATTCCAATGCTTCACTTCAGGTTTACTGTATCCCTCTGACATTCTTTTTAACGATGAAAGACAGGAATTGCATCTGAATGAAATATTAAAGGCACAATGCCTACTTAAGTATAAGAAGACTGACTCTTCTTAGTGACTATGTTTTGAACCATTCCTGTGACACTAGTTATAAATTCCGATGCTTCACTTTAGGTTTACTGTATCCCTCTGACCTTCTTATAGATGATGAAACACAGAAATTGCATCGGAATTAAATACAAAAGACACAATGGCGACTTAAGTACAAGAAGACTGACTCTTCGTACTGACTAAGTTTTGAACCATTCCTGTGACACTAGTTATATATTCCGATGTTTCACTTCAGGTTTACTGTATCCCTTGGACCTTCGTATTGACGATGAAACACAGAAATTGCATCGGAATTAAATGCAAAAGGCACAATGCCGACTTAAGTACAAGAAGACTGACTCTTGTTACTGACTATGTTTTGAACCATTCCTGTGACACTAGTTATAGATTCCGAAGTTTCAATTCAGGTTTACTGTATCCCTAGGACACTCTAATTGACGATGAAACACAGAAATTGCATCTCAATGTAATATTAAAGGCACAATGCCTACTTAAGTATAAGAAAACTGACTCTTCTTACTGACTATGTTTTGAACCATTCCTGTGACACTAGTTATACATTCCGATGCTTCACTTCAGGTTTACTGTATCCCTCTGACCTTCTTATAGACGATGAAACACAGAAATTGCATCGGAATTAAATACAAAAGACACAATGGCGACTTAAGTACAAGAAGACTGACTCTTCGTACTGACTAAGATTTGAACCATTCCTGTGACACTAGTTATATATTCCGATGTTTCACTTCAGGTTTACTGTATCCCTAGGACCTTCTAATTGACGATGAAACACAGAAATTGCATCGGAATTTAATAGAAAAGGCTCAATGCCGACTTAAGTACAAGAAGACTGTCTCTGCCTACTGTCTATGTTTTGAATCATTATTGTGACACTAGTTATGGATTCCGATGCTTCACTTCAGTATTACTGTATCCCTTGGACCTTCTTATTGACGATGAAACACAGAAATTGGCTCGGAATTAAATAGAAAAGCACAATGACGACTTAAGTACAAGAAGACTGACTCTTCTTACTGACTATAACTTGATCCATTCCTGTGACACTAGTTATAGATTCCGATGCTCCCCTTCAGGTTTACTGTATCCCTCTGACCTTCTTTTTGACGATGAAACACAGAAATTGCATCGGAATTTAATAGAAAAGGCACAATGCCAACTGAAGTACAAGAAGACTGACTCATCCTACTGTCTATGTTTTGAACGATTCCTGTGACATTAGTTATAGATTCCGATGCTTCACGTCAGGTTTACTGTATCCCTCTGACCTTCTTATTGACGATGAAGCACAGTAATTGCATCGGAATTAAATACAAAAGGCACAATGCCGACTGAAGTACAAGAAGACTGACTCATCCTACTGTCTATGATTTGAACGATTCCTGTGACATTAGTTATAGATTCCGATACTTCACTTCAGGTTTACTGTATCCCTCTGACCTTCTTATTAACGATGAAACACAGTAAATGCATCGAAATTAAATTGATAAGGGCACAATGCCGACTTATGTACAAGAAGACTGACTCTTCTTACTGACTATATCTTGATCCATTCCTGTGACACTAGTTATAGATTCCGATGCTTCACTTCAGGTTTACTGTATCCCTTGGACCTTCTTATTGACGATGAAACACAGAAATTGCATCGGAATTAAATAGAAAAGGCACAATGCCGACTTAAGTACAAGAAGACTGTCTCTGCCCACTGTCTATGTTTTGAATCATTATTGTGACACTAGTTATGGATTCCGATGCTTCACTTCAGGATTACTGTATCCCTTGGACCTTCTTATTGACGATGAAACACAGAAATTGCATCGGAATTAAATAGAAAACCACAATGCCGACTTAAGTACAAGAAGACTGACTCTTCTTACTGACTATATCTTGATCCATTCCTGTGACACTAGTTATAGATTCCGATGCTCCCCTTCAGGTTTACTGTATCCCTTGGACCTTCTTATTGACGATGAAACACAGAAATTCCATCGGAATGAAATACAAACGGCACAATGCCGACTTAAGTACAAGAAGACTGACTCTTCTTACTGACTTTGATTTGAACCATTCCTGTGACACTAGTTGTAGATTCCGATGCTTCACTTCAGGATTACTGTATCCCTCTGACCTTCTTATTGAAGATGAAACACAGTAATCGCATCGAAATTAAATTGATAAGGGCACAATGCCGACTTAAGTACAAGAAGACTGACTCTTCTTACTGACTATATCTTGATCCATTCCTGTGACACTAGTTATAGATTCCGATGCTTCACTTCAGGTTTACTGTATCCCTTAGACCTTCTTAATGACGATGAAACACAGAAATTACATCGGAATTAAATACAAAAAGCACAATGCCGAGTTAAGTACAAGAAGACTGACTCTTCTTACTGATGTTGATTTGAACCATTACTGTGACACTAGTTGTAGATTCCAATGCTTCGCTTCAGGTTTACTGTATCCCTCTGACCTTCTTTTTAACGATGAAAGACAGGAATTGCATCTGAATGAAATATTAAAGGCACAATGCCTACTTAAGTATAAGAAGACTGACTCTTCTTAGTGACTATGTTTTGAACCATTCCTGTGACACTAGTTATAAATTCCGATGCTTCACTTTAGGTTTACTGTATCCCTCTGACGTTCTTATAGACGATGAAACACAGAAATTGCATCGGAATTAAATACAAAAGACACAATGGCGACTTAAGTACAAGAAGACTGACTCTTCGTACTGACTAAGTTTTGAACCATTCCTGTGACACTAGTTATATATTCCGATGTTTCACTTCAGGTTTACTGTATCCCTTGGACCTTCGTATTGACGATGAAACACAGAAATTGCATCGGAATTAAATGCAAAAGGCACAATGCCGACTTAAGTACAAGAAGACTGACTCTTGTTACTGACTATGTTTTGAACCATTCCTGTGACACTAGTTATAGATTCCGAAGTTTCAATTCAGGTTTACTGTATCCCTAGGACACTCTAATTGACGATGAAACACAGAAATTGCATCTCAATTAAATATTAAAGGCACAATGCCTACTTAAGTATAAGAAGGCTGACTCTTCTTACTGACTATGTTTTGAACCATTCCTGTGACACTAGTTATACATTCCGATGCTTCACTTCAGGTTTACTGTATCCCTCTGACCTTCTTATAGACGATGAAACACAGAAATTGCATCGGAATTAAATACAAAAGACACAGTGGCGACTTAAGTACAAGAAGACTGACTCTTCGTACTGACTAAGATTTGAACCATTCCTGTGACACTAGTTATATATTCCGATGTTTCACTTCAGGTTTACTGTATCCCTTGGACCTTCTAATTGACGATGAAACACAGAAATTGCATCGGAATTTAATAGAAAAGGCTCAATGACGACTTAAGTACAAGAAGACTGTCACTGCCTACTGTCTATGTTTTGAATCATTATTGTGACACTAGTTATGGATTCCGATGCTTCACTTCAGGATTACTGTATCCCTTGGACCTTCTTATTGACGATGAAACACAGAAATTGGCTCGGAATTAAATAGAAAAGCACAATGACGACTTAAGTACAAGAAGACTGACTCTTCTTACTGACTATAACTTGATCCATTCCGGTGACACTAGTTATAGATTCCGATGCTCCCCTTCAGGTTTACTGTATCCCTCTGACCTTCTTTTTGACGATGAAACACAGAAATTGCATCGGAATTTAATACAAAAGGCACAATGCCGACTGAAGTACAAGAAGACTGACTCATCCTACTGTCTATGTTTTGAACGATTCCTGTGACATTAGTTATAGATTCCGATACTTCACTTCAGGTTTAGTGTATCCCTCTGACCTTCTTGTTGACGATGAAACACAGTAATTGCATCGAAATTAAATTGATAAGGGCACAATGCCGACTTATGTACAAGAAGACTGACTCTTCTTACTGACTATATCTTGATCCATTCCTGTGACACTAGTTATAGATTCCGATGTTTCACTTCAGGTTTACTGTATCCCTTGGACCTTCTTATTGACGATGAAACACAGAAATTGCATCGGAATTACATCGAAAAGGCACAATGCCGACTTAAGTACAAGAAGACTGTCTCTGCCTACTGTCTATGTTTTGAATCATTATTGTGACACTAGTTATGGATTCCGATGCTTCACTTCAGGATTACTGTATCCCTTGGACCTTCTTATTGACGATGAAACACAGAAATTGCATCGGAATTAAATAGAAAACCACAATGCCGACTTAAGTACAAGAGGACTGACTCTTCTTACTGACTATAGCTTGATCCATTCCTGTGACACTAGTTTTAGATTCCGATGCTCCCCTTCAGGTTTACTGTATCCCTTGGACCTTCTTATTGACGATGAAACACAGAAATTCCATCGGAATTAAATACAAACGGCACAATGCCGACTTAAGTACAAGAAGACTGACTCTTCTTACTGACTATGATTTGAACCATTCCTGTGACACTAGTTGTAAATTCCGATGCTTCACTTCAGGATTACTGTATCCGTCTGACCTTCTTATTGAAGATGAAACACAGTAATTGCATCGAAATTAAATTGATAAGGGCACAATGCCGACTTAAGTACAAGAAGACTGACTCTTCTTACTGACTATATCTTGATCCATCCCTGTGACACTAGTTATAGATTCCGATGCTTCACGTCAGGTTTACTGTATCCCTCTGACCTTCTTATTGACGATGAAGCACAGAAATTACATCGGAATTAAATACAAAAGGCAAAATGCCGAGTTAAGTACAAGAAGACTGACTCTTCTTACTGATGTTGATTTGAACCATTACTGTGACACTAGTTGTAGATTCCAATGCTTCACTTCAGGTTTACTGTATCCCTCTGACCTTCTTTTTAACGATGAAAGACAGGAATTGCATCTGAATGAAATATTAAAGGCACAATGCCTACTTAAGTATAAGAAGACTGACTCTTCTTAGTGACTATGTTTTGAACCATTCCTGTGACACTAGTTATAAATTCCGATGCTTCACTTTAGGTTTACTGTATCCCTCTGACCTTCTTATAGACGATGAAACACAGAAATTGCATCGGAATTAAATACAAAAGACACAATGGCGACTTAAGTACAAGAAGACTGACTCTTCGTACTGACTAAGTTTTGAACCATTCCTGTGACACTAGTTATATATTCCGATGTTTCACTTCAGGTTTACTGTATCCCTTGGACCTTCTTATTAGCGACGAAACACAGAAATTGCATCAGAATTAAATACAAAAGGCACAATGCCAATTTAAGTACAAGAAAACTGACTCTTCTTACTGATTATGTTTTGAAGCATTCCTTTGACACTAGTTATAGATTCCGATCCTTCACTTCAGGTTTACTGTATCCCTTGGACCTACGTATTGACGATGAAACACAGAAATTGCATCGGAATTAAATACAAAGAGCACAATGGCGACTTAAGTACAAGAAGATCGACTCTTTGTACTGACTAAGTTTTGAACCATTCCTGTGACACTAGTCATAGTTTCCGATGCTTCATTTCAGGTTTATTGTGTCCCTTGGAGCTTGTTATTGACGATGAAACACAGAAATTGCATCGGAATTAAATACAAAAGGCACAATGCCGACTTAAGTACAAGAAGACTGTCTCTTCCTACTGTCTATGTTTTGAATCATTATTGTGACACTAGTTACGGATTCCGATGCTTCACTTCAGGATTACTGTATCCCTTGGACCTTCTTATTGACGATGAAACACAGAAATTGCGTCGGAAGTAAATACAAAAGGTACAATGCCGACTTAAGTACATGTAGACTGAATCTTCCTACTGTCTATGTTTTGAATCATTCCTGTGACACTAGTTATAGATTCCGACGCTTCATTTCAGGTTTAATGTATCGCTTGGACCTTCTTATTGACGATGAAACACAGATAGTGCATCGGAATTAAATACAAAAGGCACAATGCCAACTGAAGTTCAAGAAGGCTGACTCTTCTTACTGACTATGTTTTGAACCATTCCTGTGACACTAGTTATAGATTCCGATGCTTCACTTCAGGTTTACTGTATCCCTTGGACCTTCGTATTGACGATGAAACACAGAAATTGCATCGGAATTAAATAGGAAAGGCACACTGCCGACTTAAGTGCAAGATGACTGACTCTTGTTACTGACTATGTTTTGAACCATTTCTGTGACACTAGTTATAGATTCCGATGTTTCACTTCAGGTTTACTGTATCCCTAGGACCTTCTTATTGACGATGAAACACAGAAATTGCATCGGAACTAAATACAAAGGGCACAATGCCGACTTAAGTACAAGAAGACTGACTCTTCCTACTTTCTATGTTTTGAACCATTCCTGTGACAATAGTTATAGATTCTGATTATTCACTTCAGGTTTAATGTATCCCTCTGACCTTCTTTTTGACGATGAAACACAGAAATTGCATCGGAATTCAATAGAAAAGGCACAATGCCGACTTAAGTACAAGTAGACTGACTCTTCTTACTGTCTATGATTTGAACCATTCCTGTGACACTAGTTATAGATTCCGATGCTTCACTTCAGGTTTACTGTATCCCTTGGACCTTCTTATTGACGTTGAAACACAGAAATTGCATCGGAAATAAATACAAAAGGCACAATGCCGACTTAAGTACATGTAGACTGAATCTTCCTACTGTCTATGTTTTGAACCATACCTGTGACACTAGTTATAGATTCCGATGCTTCGTTTCAGGTTTATTGTATCCCTTGGACCATCTTATTGACGATGAAACACAGATAGTGCATCGGAATTAAATACAAAAGGCACAATGCCGACATAAGTACAAGAAAACTGACTCTTCCTACTGTCTATGTTTTGAACCATTCCTGTGAAACTAGTTATAGATTCCGATGCTTCCCTTCAGGTTTACCGTATCCCTCTGACCTTCTTTTTGACGATGAAACACAGAAATTGCATCGGAAATAAATACAAAAGGCACAATGCCGACTGAAGTACAAGAAGACTGACTCATCCTACTGTCTATGTTTGAACGATTCCTGTGACATTAGTTATAGATTCCGATGCTTCACTTCAGGTTTACTGTATCCCTCTGACCTTCTTATTGACGATGAAACACAGTAATTGCATCGGAATTAAATTGACAAGGGCACAATGCCGACTTAAGCACAAGAAGACTGACTCTTCTTACTGACTATATCTTGATCCATTCCTGTGACACTAGTTATTGATTCCGACGCTTCACTTCAGGTTTACTGTATCCCTTAGACCTTCTTAATGACGATGAAACACAGAAATTGCATCGGAATTAAATACAACAGGCACAATGCCGAGTTAAGTACAAGAAGACTGACTCTTTTTACTGACTATGATTTGAACCATTACTGTGACACTAGTTGTAGATTCCGATGCTTCACTTCAGGTTTACTGTATCCCTCTGACCTTGTTATTAACGATGAAAGACAGGAATTGCATCTGAATTAAATTTTAAAGGCACAATGCCTACTTAAGTATAAGAAGACTGACTCTTCTTACTGACTATGTTTTGAACCATTCCTGTGACACTAGTTATAGATTCCGATGCTTCATTTCAGGTTTATTGTGTCCCTTGGAGCTTCTTATTGACGATGAAACACAGAAATTGGATCGGAATTAAATAGAAAAGGCACAATGCCGACTTAAGTACAAGAAGACTGTCTCTTCCTACTGTCTATGTTTTGAATCATTATTGTGACACTAGTTATGGATTCCGATGCTTCGCTTCAGGATTACTGTAACCCTCGGACCTTCTTATTGACGATGAAACACAGAATTTCCATCGGAATTAAATACAAACGGCACAATGCCGACTTAAGTACAAGAAGACTGACTCTTCTTACTGCCTATGCTTTGAACCATTCCTGTGACACTAGTTATAGATTGCGATTCTTCACTTCAGGTTTACTGTATCCCTTGGACCTTCGTATTGACGATGAAACACAGAAATTGCATCGGAATTAAATACAAAAGGAACATTGCCGACTTAAGTACAAGAAGACTGACTCTTCTTACTGACTATGTTTTGAACCATTCCAGTGACACTAGTTATAGATTCTGATGCTTCACTTCAGGTTTACCGTACCCCTAGGACCTTCTTATAGACGATGAAACACAGAAATGGCTTCGGAACTAAATACAAAAGGCACAATGCCGACTTAAGTACAGGAAGACTGACTCTTCTTACTGACTATGATTTAAACCATTCCTGTGACTCTAGTTGTAGATTCCGATCTTCACTTCAGGTTTACTGAATTCCTCTGACCTTCTTATTAACGATGAAGCACAGAAATTGCATCGGAACTAAATACAAAAGGCACAATGCCGATTTAAGTACAAGAAGACTGACTCTTCCTACTGTCTATGATTTGAACGATTCGTGTGACATTAGTTATGATTACGTTGCTTCACTTCAGGTTTAATGAATCCCTTGGACCTTCTTATTGACGATGAAACACAGATAGTGAATCGGAATTAAATACAAAAGGCACAATGCCTACTTAAGTACAAGAAGACTGACTCTTCTTACTGACTATGATTTGAACCATTCCTGTGACACTAGTTATACATTCCGATGCTTCACTTCAGGTTTACTGTATCCCTTGGACCTTCGTTTTGACGATGAAACACAGATATTGCATCGGAATTAAATACAAAAGGCACAATGCCGACTTAAGTACAAGAAGACTGACTCTTCCTACTGTCTATGTTTTGAACCATTCCTGTGACACTAGCTATTGATTCCGATTAATCACTTCAGGTGTACTGTATCCCTCTGACCTTCGTTTTGACGATGAAACACAGAAATTGCATCGGAATTTATGAGAAAAGTCACAATGCCGACTTAAGTACAACAAGACTGACTCTTCTTACTGCCTATGTTTTGAACCATTCCTGTGGCACTAATTATACATTCCGATGCTTCACTTCAGGTTTACTGTATCCCTTGGACCTTCTTATTGACGATGAAGCACAGAAATTGCATCGGAAATAAATACAAAAGGCACAATGCCGACTTAAGTACATGTAGACTGAATCTTCCTACTGTCTATGTTTTGAACTATTCCTGTGACACTTGTTATAGTTTCCGATGTTTCATTTCCGGTTTAATGTATCCCTTGGACCTTATTATTGACGATGAAACACAGATAGTGCATCGGAATTAAATGCAAAAGGCACGATGCCAACTTAAGTACAAGAAACTGACTCTTCTCACTGACTATGATTTGAACCATTCCTGTGACACTAGTTATAGATTCCGATGCTTCACTTCAGGTTTACTGTATCCCTTGGACCTTCGTATTGACGATGAAACACAGAAATTGCATCGGAATTAAATGCAAAAGACACAATGCCGACTTAAGTACAAGAAGACTGACTCTTGTAACTGACTATGTTTTGAACCATTCCTGTGACACTAGTTATAGATTCCGAAGTTTCAATTCAGGTTTACTGTATCCCTAGGACACTCTAATTGACGATGAAACACAGAAATTGCATCTCAATTAAATATTAAAGGCACAATGCCTACTTAAGTATAAGAAGACTGACTCTTCTTACTGACTATGTTTTGAACCATTCCTGTGACACTAGTTATACATTCCGATGATTCACTTCAGGTTTACTGTATCCCTCTGACCTTCTTATAGACGATGAAACACAGAAATTGCATCGGAATTAAATACAAAAGACACAATGGCGACTTAAGTACAAGAAGACTGACTCTTCGTACTGACTAAGTTTTGAACCATTCCTGTGACACTAGTTATATATTCCGATGTTTCACTTCAGGTTTACTGTATCCCTTGGACCTTCTTATTGACGATGAAACACAGAAATTGCATCGGAATTTAATAGAAAAGGCTCAATGCCGACTTAAGTACAAGAAGACTGTCTCTGCCTACTGTCTATGTTTTGAATCATTATTGTGACACTAGTTATGGATTCCGATGCTTTACTTCAGGATTACTGTATCCCTTGGACCTTCTTATTGACGATGAAACACAGAAATTGGCTCGGAATTAAATAGAAAAGCACAATGACGACTTAAGTACAAGAAGACTGACTCTTCTTTCAGACTATAACTTGATCCATTCCTGTGACACTAGTTATAGATTCCGATGCTCCCCTTCAGGTTTACTGTATCCCTCTGACCTTCTTTTTGACGATGAAACACAGAAATTGCATCGGAATTTAATAGAAAAGGCACAATGCCAACTGAAGTACAAGAAGACTGACTCATCCTACTGTCTATGTTTTGAACGATTCCTGTGACACTAGTTATAGATTCCGATGCTTCACGTCAGGTTTACTGTATCCCTCTGACCTTCTTATTGACGATGAAACACAGTAATTGCATCGGAATTAAATACAAAAGGCACAATGCCGACTGAAGTACAAGAAGACTGACTCATCCTACTGTCTATGTTTTGAACGATTCCTGTGACATTAGTTATAGATTCCGATACTTCACTTCAGGTTTACTGTATCCCTCTGACCTTCTTATTGACGATGAAACACAGTAATTGCATCGGAATTAAATAGAAAAGGCACAATGCCGACTTAAGTACAAGAAGACTGTCTCTGCCTACTGTCTATGTTTTGAATCATTGTTGTGACACTAGTTATGGATTCCAATGCTTCACTTCAGGATTACTGTATCCCTTGGACCTTCTTATTGACGATGAAACACAGAAATTGCATCGAAATTAAATAGAAAACCACAATGCCGACTTAAGTACAAGAAGACTGACTCTTCTTACTGACTATATCTTGATCCATTCCTGTGACACTAGTTATAGATTCCGATGCTTCACTTCAGGTTTACTGTATCCCTTAGACCTTCTTAATGTCGATGAAACACAGAAATTACATCGGAATTAAATACAAAAAGCACAATGCCGAGTTAAGTACAAGAAGACTGACTCTTCTTACTGATGTTGATTTGAACCATTACTGTGACACTAGTTGCAGATTCCAATGCTTCACTTCAGGTTTACTGTATCCCTCTGACCTTCTTTTTAACGATGAAAGACAGGAATTGCATCTGAATGAAATATTAAAGACACAATGCCTACTTCAGTATAAGAAGACTGACTCTTCTTAGTGACTATGTTTTGAACCATTCCTGTGACACTAGTTATAAATTCCGATGCTTCACTTTAGGTTTACTGTATCCCTCTGACCTTCTTATAGGCGATGAAACACAGAAATTGCATCGGAATCAAATACCAAAGACACAATGGCGACTTAAGTACAAGAAGACTGACTCTTCGTACTGACTAAGTTTTGAACCATTCCTGTGACACTAGTTATATATTCCGATGTTTCACTTCAGGTTTACTGTATCCCTCGGACCTTCTTATTGACGATGAAACACAGAAATTGCATCGGAATTAAATAGAAAAGACTCAATGCCGACTTAAGTACAAGAAGACTGTCTCTGCCTACTGTCTATGTTTTGAATCATTATTGTGACACTAGTTATGGATTCCGATGCTTCACTTCAGGATTACTGTATCCCTTGGACCTTCTTATTGACGATAAAACACAGAAATTGCATCGGACTTAAATAGAAAAGCACAATTACGACTTAAGTACAAGAAGACTGACTCTTCTTACTGACTATAACTTTATCCATTCCTGTGACACTAGTTATAGATTCCGATGCTCCCCTTCAGGTTTACTGTATCCCTTGGACCTTCTTATTGACGATGAAACACAGAAATTCCATCGGAATTAAATACAAACGGCACAATGCCGACTTAGGTACAAGAAGACTGACTCTTCTTACTGACTATGATTTGAACCATTCCTGTGACACTAGTTGTAGATTCCGATGCTTCACTTCATGATTACTGTATCCCTCTGACCGTCTTATTAGCGATGAAGCACAGAAATTGCATCAGAATTAAATACAAAAGGCACAATGCCAATTTAAGTACAAGAAAACTGACTCTTCTTACTGATTATGTTTTGAAGCATTCCTTTGACACTAGTTATAGAAACCGATTCTTCACTTCAGGTTTACTGTATCCCTTGGACCTACGTATTGACGATGAAACACGGAAATTGCATCGGAATTAAATACAAAAAGCACAATGCCGACTTAAGTACAAGAAGACTGACTCTTCTTACTGACTATGTTTTGAACCATTCCTGTGACACTAGTTATAGATTCCGATGCTTCACTTCAGGTTTACTGTATCCATCTGTCCTTCTTATTAACGATTAAACACAGAAATTGCATCGGAATTAAATACAAAAGGCACAATGCCGATTTAAGTACAAGAAGACTGACTCTTCGTAGTGTCTATGTTTTGAACCATTCCTGTGACGGTAGTTACAGATTCCGATGCTTCACTTCAGGATTACTGTATCCCTTGGACCTTCTTATTGACGATGAAACATAGAAATTGCATCGGAATTAAATACAAAAGGCACAATGGCGACTTAAGTACAAGAAGACTATCTCTTCGTACTGACTAAGTTTTGAACCATTCCTGTGACACTAGTCATAGATTCCGATGCTTCATTTCAGGTTTATTGTGTCCCTTGGAGCTTCTTATGGACGATGAAACACAGAAATTGCATCGGAATTAAATACAAAAGGCACAATGCCGACTTAAGTACAAGAAGACTGTCTCTTCCTACTGTCTATGTTTTGAATCATTATTGTGACACTAGTTACGGATTCCGATGCTTCACTTCAGGATTACTGTATCCCTTATACCTTCTTATTGACGATGAAACACAGAAATTGCATCGGAATTAAATAGAAATGCACAATGCCGAATTAAGTACAAGAAGACTGACTCTTCTTACTGTCTATGTTTTGAACCATTCCTTTGATACTAATTATAGATTCCGATGCTTTACTTCAGGTTTACTGTATCCCTTGGACCTTCTTATTGACGATGAAACACAGAAATTGCGTCGGAAGTAAATACAAAAGGTACAATGATGACTTAAGTACATGTAGACCGAATCTTCCTACTGTCTATGTTTTGAACCATTCCTGTGACACTAGTTATAGATTCCGACGCTTCATTTCAGGTTTAATGTATCGCTTGGACCTTCTTATTGACGATGAAACACAGATAGTGCATCGGAACTAAATACAAAAGGCACAATGCCGACTGAAGTACAAGAAGACTGACTCTTCTTACTGACTATGTTTTGAACCATTCCTGTGACACTAGTTATAGATTCCGATGCTTCACTTCAGGTTTACTGTATCCCTTGGACCTTCGTATTGACGATGAAACACAGAAATTGCATCGCAATTAAATAGGAAAGGCACATTGCCGACTTAAGTGCAATATGACTGACTCTTGTTACTGACTATGTTTTGAACCATTTCTGTGACACTAGTTATAGATTCCGATGTTTCACTTCAGGTTTACGGTATCCCTAGGACCTTCTTATTGACGATGAAACACAGAAATTGCATCGGAACTAATTACAAAGGGCACAATGCCGACTTAAGTACAAGAAGACTGACTCTTCCTACTTTCTATGTTTTGAACCATTCCTGTGACAATAGTTATAGATTCTGATTATTCACTTCAGGTTTAATGTATCGCTCTGACCTTCTTTTTGACGATGAAACACAGAAATTGCATCGGAATTTAATAGAAAAGGCACAATGCCGACTTAAGTACAAGTGGACTGACTCTTCTTACTGTCTATGATTTGAACCATTCCTGTGACACTAGTTATGGATTCCGATGCTTCACTTCAGGTTCACTGTATCCCTTGGACCTTCTTATTGACGATGAAACACAGAAATTGCATCGGAAATAAATACAAAAGGCACAATGCCGACTTAAGTACATGTAGACTGAATCTTCCTACTGTCTATGTTTTGAACCATACCTGTGACACTAGTTATAGATTCCGATGCTTCGTTTCAGGTTTATTGTATCCCTTGGACCTTCTTATTGACGATGAAACACAGATAGTGCATCGGAATTAAATACAAAAAGCACAATGCCGACATAAGTACAAGAAAACTGACTCTTCCTACTGTCTATGTTTTGAACCATTCCTGTGACACTAGTTATAGATTCCGATGCTTCCCTTCAGGTTTACCGTATCCCTCTGACCTTCTTTTTGACGATGAAACACAGAAATTGCATCGGAAATAAATACAAAAGGCACAATGCCGACTGAAGTAGAAGAAGACTGACTCATCCTACTGTCTATGTTTGAACGATTCCTGTGACATTAGTTATAGATTCCGATGCTTCACTTCAGGTTTACTGTATCCCTCTGACCTTCTTATTGACGATGAAACACAGTAATTGCATCGGAATTAAACAGAAAAGGCACAATGCCGACTTAAGTACCAGAAGACTGACTCTTCTTACTGACTATATCTTGATCCATTCCAGTGACACTAGTTATTGATTCCGACGCTTCACTTCAGGTTTACTGTATCCCTTAGACCTTCTTAATGACGATGAAACACAGAAATTGCATCGGAATTAAATACAACAGGCACAATGCCGAGTTAAGTACAAGAAGACTGACTCTTCTTACTGACTATGATTTGAACCATTACTGTGACACTAGTTGTAGATTCCGATGCTTCACTTCAGGTTTACTGTATCCCTCTGACCTTGTTATTAACGATGAAAGACAGGAATTGCATCTGAATTAACTTTTAAAGGCACAATGCCTACTTAAGTATAAGAAGACTGACTCTTCTTACTGACTATGTTTTGAACCATTCCTGTGACACTAGTTATAGATTCCGATGCTTCATTTCAGGTTTATTGTGTCCCTTGGAGCTTCTTATTGACGATGAAACACAGAAATTGCATCGGAATTAAATAGAAAAGGCACAATGCCGACTTAAGTACAAGAAGACTGTCTCTTCCTACTGTCTATGTTTTGAATCATTATTGTGACACTAGTTACGGATTCTGATGCTTCACATCAGGATTACTGTAACCCTCGGACCTTCTTATTGACGATGAAACACAGAATTTCCATCGGAATTAAATACAAACGGCACAATGCCGATTTAAGTACAAGAAGACTGACTCTTCCTACTGTCTACGTTTTGAACGATTCCTGTGACATTTGTTATAGATTCCGATGCTTCACTTCAGCTATACTGTATCCTTTGGACTTCTTATTGGCGACGAAACGCAGATATTGCATCGGAATTAATTAGAAAAGGCACAATGCCGACTTAAGTACACAAAGACTGACTCTTCCTACTGTCTATGTTTGAACCATTCCTGTGACACTAGTTATAGATTCCGATTATTCACTTCAGGTTTACTGTATCCCTCTGACGATGAAACACAGAAATTGCATTGGAATTTAATAGAAAGAGCACAATGCCGACTTAAGTACAAGAAGACTGACTCTTCTTAGTGTCTATGTTTTGAATTATTCCTGTGACACAAATTATAGATTCCGAAACTTCACTTCAGGTTTACTCTATCCCTTGGACCTTCTTATTGACGATGAAACACAGAAATTGCATCGCAAATAAATACAAAAGGCACAATGCCGACTTAAGTACATGTAGACTGAATCATCCTACTGTCTATGTTTTGAACCATTCCTGTGACACTAGTTATAGATTCCGATGCTTCATTTCAGGTTTATTGTGTCCCTTGGAGCTTCTTATTGACGATGAAACACAGATAGCGCATCGGAATTAAATACAAAAGGCACAATGCCGACTTAAGTACAAGAAGACTGACTGTTCTTACTCACTATGTTTTGAACAATTCCTGTGACACTAGTTATAGATTCCGATGCTTCGCTTCAGGTTTACTGTATCCCTTGTGCCTTCGTATTGACGATGAAACACAGAAATTGCAACGGAATTAAATACAAAAGGCACAATGCCGACTTAAGTACATGTAGACTGAATCTTCCTACTGTCTATGTTATGAACCATTCCTGTGACACTTGTCATAGATTCCGATGCTTCATTTCAGGTTTAATGTATCACTTGGAGCTTCTTATGGACGATGAACCACAGATAGTGCATCGGAATTAAATGCAAAAGGCACAATGCCGACTTAAGTGCAAGAAGACTGACTCTTCTTACTCACTATGTTTTGAACCATTCCTGTGACACTAGTTATAGATTCCGATGCTTCACTTCAGGTTTACTGTATCCCTTGGACCTTCGTATTGACGATGAAACCCAGAAATTGCATCAGAATAAAATACAAAAGACACAATGCCGATTTAAGTACAAGAAGACTGGCTCTTCTTACTGACTATGTTTTGAACCATTCCTGTGACCCTAGTTATTGATTCCGATGCTTCACTTCAGGTTTGCTGTATCCCTCCGACCTTGTTATTGACGATGAAACACAGAAATTGCATCGGACATGAATACAAAAGGCACAATGCCGACTTAAGTACATGTAGACTGAATCTTCCTAAAGTCTATGTTTTGAACTATTCCTGTGACACTAGTTATAGATTGCGATGTTTCATTTCAGGTTTAATGGATCCCTTGGACCTTCTTATTGACGATGACACACAGATATTGCATCGGAATTTAATAGAAAAGGCACAATGATGACTTAAGTACAAGAAGACTGACTCTTCTTACTGTCTATGTTTTGAACCATTCCTGTGACGCTAGTTACAGATTCCGATGCTTCACTTCAGGTTTACTGTATCCCTTGGACCTTCTTATTGACGATGAAACACAGAAATTGCATCGGAATTAAATACTAAAGGCATAATGCCTACTTAAGTACAAGAAGACTGACTCTTCTTACTGACCGTTTTGAACCATTCCTGTGACACTACTTATAGATTCCGATGCTTCACTTCAGGTTTACTGTATCCCTCTGACCTTCTTATTGACGATGAAACACAGAAATTGCATCGGAATTAAATACAAAAGGCACAATACCGACTTAAGTACATGAAGACTGACTCTTCTTACTGACTATGTTTGATCCATTCCTGTGACCCTAGTTACAGATTCCGATGCTTCACTTGAGGTTTGCTGTATCCCTCTGACCTTGCTATTGACGATGAAACACAGAAATTGCATCGGTATTAAATACTAAAGGCATAATGCCTACTTAAGTACAAGAAGACTGACTCTTCTTACTGACCGTTTTGAACCATTCCTGTGACACTACTTATAGATTCCGATGCTTCACTTCAGGTTTACTGTATCCCTCTGACCTTCTTATTGACGATGAAACACAGAAATTGCATCGGAATTAAATACAAAATGCACAATGCCGACTTAAGTACAAGAAGACAGACTCTTCTTACTGTCTATGTTTTGAACCATTCCTGTGACACTAGTTATAGATTCCGATGCTTCACTTCAGGTTTACTGTATCCCTTGGACCTTCTTATTGACGATGAAACAAAGAAATTGCGTCGGAATTAAATACGAAAGGCTAAATGCCGACTTAAGTACAAGAAGTTTGACCCTTCTTACTGTCTATGTTTTGAACCATTCGTGTGACACTAGTTATAGATTCCAATGCTTCACTTCAGGTTTACTGTATCCCTCTGACCTTCTTATTGACGATGAAACACAGAAATTAAATCGGAATTAAATACAAAAGGCACAATGCCGACTTAAGTACAAGAAGACTGACTCTTCTTACTGACCGTTTTGAACCATTCCTGTGACACTACTTATAGATTCCGATGCTTCACTTCAGGTTTACTGTATCCCTCTGACCTTCTTATTGACGATGAAACACAGAAATTGCATCGGAATTAAATACAAAATGCACAATGCCGACTTAAGTACAAGAAGACAGACTCTTCTTACTGTCTATGTTTTGAACCATTCCTGTGTCACTAGTTATAGATTCCGATGCCTCACTTGAGGTTTACTGTATCCCTCGGACCTTCGTACTGACAAAGAAACACAGAAATTGCATCGGAATTAACTAGAAAAGGCACAATGATGACTTAAGTACAAGAAGACAGACTTTTCTTACTGTCTATGTTTTGAACTATTCCTGTGACACTAGCTATAGGTTCCGATGCTTCACTTTAGGTTTACTGTATAGCTTGGACCTTCGTATTGACGATGAAACACAGAAATTGCATCGGAATTAAATAGAAAAGGCACAATGCTGACTTAAGTACAAGAAGACAGACTTTTCTTACTGTCTATGTTATGAACTATTCCTGTGACACTAGCTATAGATTCCGATGCTTCACTTTAGGTTTACTGTATCCCTTTGACCTTCGTATTGACGATGAAACACAGAAATTGCATCGGAATTAAATAGAAAAGGCACAATGCCGACTTAAGTACAAGAGGACTGACTCTTCTTATTGTCTAAGTTTTGAACCATTCCTGTGACGCGAGTTACAGATTCCGATGCTTCACTTCAGGTTTACTGTATCCCTCTGACCTTCTTATTGACGATGAAACACAGATATTGCATCTTAATTAAATAGAAAAGGCTCAATGCCGACTTAAGTACAAGAAGACTGACTCTTCCTACTGTCTATGTTTTGAACCATTCCTGTGACACTAGTTATAGATTGCGATGCATCACTTCAGGTTTACTGTATCCCTTGGACGGTCTTATTGACGATGAAACACAGTATTGCATCGGAATTAAATAGAAAAAACACAATGCCGATTTAAGTACAAGAAGACTGACTCTTCCCACTGTCTATGTTTGAACCAATCCTGTGACACTTGTTATAGATTCCGATGCTTCACTTGAGGTTTACTGTATCTCTCTGACCTTCTTTTTGACGATGAAACACAGAAATTGCATCGGAATTAAATAGAAAAGGCACAATGCCGTCTTAAGTACAAGAAGACTGACTCTTCTTAGTGTCTATGTTTTGAACCATTTCTGTGACACTAGTTATAGATTCCGATGCTTCACTTCAGGGTTACTCTATCCCTTGGACCCTCTTATTGACGATGAAACACAGACATTGCATCGGAATTAAATACAAAAGGCACGATGCCGACTAAAGTACAAGAAGACTGACTCTTCCTACTGTCTATGTTTCGAACCATTCCTGTGACACTAGATATAGATTCCGATGCTTCACCTCAGGTTCACTGTATGCCTCTGACCTTCTTATTGACAATGAAACACAGAAATTGCATCGGAAATAAATACAAAAGGCACAATGGCGACTTCAGTACAAGAAGACTGACTCTTCGTACTGACTATATCTTGATCCATTCCTGTGACACTAGTTACAGATTCCGATGCTTAACTTCAGGTTTACTGTATCCCTCTGACCTTCGTATTAACGATGAAACACAGGATTTGCATCTGATTTAAATACTAAAGGCACAATGCCTACTTAAGTACAAGAAGTATGACTCTTCTTACTGAATATGTTTTGAACCATTCCTGTGACACTAGTTACAGATTCCGATGCTTCACTTCAGGTTTACTGTATCCCTCTGACCTTCTTATTGACAATGAAACACAGAAATTGCATCGGAAATAAATACAAAAGGCACAATGGCGACTTCAGTACAAGAAGACTGACTCTTCGTACTGACTATGTTTTGAACCACTCCTGTGACACTAGTTATATATTCCGATGTTTCACTTCAGGTTTACTGTATGCCTTGGGCCTTCTTATTGACGATGAAACACAGAAATTGCATCGGAATTAAATACAAAAGGCACGATGCCGACTTAAGTACAAGAAGACTGACTCTTCCTACTGTCTATGTTTTGAACCATTCCTGTGACACTAGATATAGATTCCAATGCTTCACCTCAGGTTCACTGTATGTCTCTGACCTTCTTATTGACGATGAAACACAGAAATTGCATCGGAATTAAATAGAAAAGGCACAATGCCGTTTTAAGTACAAGCAGACTGACCCTTCTTAGTTTCTATGCCTTGAACCATTCCTGTGACGCTAGTTACAGATTCCGAAGCTTCACTTACGGCTTACTGTATCCCTTGGATTTTCTTATTGACGATGAAACACAGAAATTGCATCGGAATTAAATATAAAATTCACAATGCCGACTTAAGTACAAGAAGACTGACTCTTCTTACTGACTATGTGTTGAACCATTCCTGTGACAATAGTTAGAGATTCCGATGCTTCACTTTGGGATTACTGTATCCCTCTGACCTTCTTATTGACGATGAACCACAGTAATTGCATCGGAATTAAATTGAAAAGGACACAATGCCGACTTACGTACAAGAAGACTGACTCTTCTTACTGTCTATGTTTGTAACCATTCCTGTGACGCTAGTTATAGATACCGATGCTCCACATCAGGTTTACTGTATCCCTTGGACCTTCTTATTGACGATGAAACACAGATAGTGCATCGGAATTAAATACAAAAGGCACAATGCCGACTTAAGTACAAGAAAACTGACTCTTCTTACTGACTATGTTTTGAACCATTCCTGTGACACTAGTTATAGATTCCGATGCTTCACTTCAGGTTTACTGTATCCCTCTGACCTTCTTATTGACGATGAAACACAGAAATTGCATCGGAAATAAATACAAAAGGCACAATGGCGACTTCAGTACAAGAAGACTGACTCTTCGTACTGACTATGTTTTGAACCACTCCTGTGACACTAGTTATATATTCCAATGTTACACTTCAGGTTTACTGTATGCCTTGGACCTTCTTATTGACAATGAAACACAGAAATTGCATCGGAATTAAATAGAAAAGGCACAATGCCGACTTAAGGACAAGAAGACCGACTCTTCCTACTGTCTAAGTTTTGAACCATTCCTGTGACACTAGTTATAGATTCCGATTATTCACTTCACGTTTACTGTATCCCTGTGACCTTCTTTTTGACGATGAAACACAGAAATTGCATCGGAATTAAACAGAAAAGGCACAATGCCGACTTAAGTACAAGAGGACTGACTCTTCCTACTGTGTATGTTTGAACCATTCCTGTGATACTAGTTATAGATTCCGATGCTTCACTTCAGGTTTACTGTATCCCTTGGACCTTCTTATTGACGATGAAACACAGAAATTGCATCGGAAATTAATTCAAAAGGCACAATGCCGACATAAGTACAAGAAGACTGACTCTTCTTACTGACTATGATTTGAACCATTACTGTGACACTAGTTGTAGACTCCGACGCTTCACTTCAGGTTTACTGTATCACTCTGACCTTCATATTAACGATGAAACACAGGAATTGCATCTGAATTAAATACTAAAGGCACAATGCCTACTTAAGTACAAGAAGACTGACTCTTCTTACTGACTATATCTTGATCTATTCCTGTGACACTAGTTATAGATTCCGATGATTCACTTCAGGTTTACTGTATTCCTTAGACCTTCTTATTGACGATGAAACACAGAAATTGCATCGGAATTAAATACAAAAGGCACAATGCCATCTTAAGTACAAGAAGACTGACTCTTCTTACTGACTATGATTTGAACCATTACTGTGACACTAGTAGTAGATTCCGATGCTTCACTTCAGGTTTACTGTATCCCTCTGACCTTCTTATTAACGATGAAACACAGGAATTGCATCTGAATTAAATACTAAAGGCACAATGCCTACTTAAGTACAAGAAGACTGACTCTTCTTACTGACTATGATTTGAACCATTCCTGTGACACTAGTTATAGATTCCGATGCTTCATTTCAGGTTTAATGTTTCCCTTGGACCTTCTTATTGACGATGAAACACAGAAATTGCATCGCAACTAAATACAAAAGGCACAATGCCGACTTAAATACAAGAAAATATACTCTTCCTACTGTCTATGTTTTGAACCATTCCTGTGACACTAGTTACAGATTCAGATGCTTCACTTCAGGTTTACTGTATCCCTTGGACCTTCTTATTGACGATGAAACATAGAAATTGCATCGGAATTACATACGAAAGGCACAATGCCGACTTAAGTACAAGAAGTTTGACCCTTCTTACTGTCTATGTTTTGAACCATTCGTGTGACACTAGTTATAGATTCCGATGCTTCACTTCAGGTTTACTGTATCCCTCTGACCTTCTTATTGACGATGAAACACAGAAATTAAATCGGAATTAAATACAAAAGGCACAATGCCGACTTAAGTACAAGAAGACTGACTCTTCGTACTGACTATGTTTTGAACCATTCCTGTGCCACTAGTTATAGATTCCGACGTTTCACTTCGGGTTTACTGTATCCCTTGGACCTACTTATTGACGATGAAACACAGAAATTGCATCGGAGTTAAATACAAAAGGCACAATACTGACTTAAGTACAAGAAGACTGACTCTTCTTACTGACTATGTTTGGATCCATTCCTGTGACACTAGTTATAGATTCCGATGCTTCAGTTGAGGTTTACTGTATCCCTCTGACCTTCTTATTGACGATGAAACACAGAAATTGCATCTTAATTAAATAGAAAAGGCACAATGCCGACTTAAGTACAAGAAGACTGACTCTTCCTACTGTCTATGTTTTGAACCATTCCTGTGACACTAGTTATGGATTCCGATGCTTCACTCCAGGTTTACTGTATCCCTCGGACCTTCTTACTGACAAAGAAACACAGAAATTGCATCGGAATTAACTAGAAAAGGCACAATGATGACTTAAGTACAAGAAGACAGACTTTTCTTACTGTCTATGTTTTGAACTATTCCTGTGACACTAGCTATAGATTCCGATGCTTCAATTTATGTTTACTGTATCCCTTGGTCCTTCGTATTGACGATGAAACACAGAAATTGCATCGGAATTAAATAAAAAAGGCACAATGCCGACTTAAGTACAAGAAGACTGACTCTTCTTATTGTGTAAGTTTTGAACCATTCCTGTGACGCGAGTTACAGATTCCGATGCTTCACTTCAGGTTTACTGTATCCCTCTGACCTTCTTATTGACGATGAAACACAGAAATTGCATCTTAATTAAATAGAAAAGGCACAATGCCGACTTAAGTACAAGAAGACTGACTCTTCCTACTGTCTATGCTTTGAACCATTCATGTGACACTAGTTATAGATTGCGATGCATCACTTCAGGTTTACTGTATCCCTTGGACGGTCTTATTGACGATGAAACACAGGTATTGCATCGGAAATAAATAGAAAAAGCACAATGCCGACTTAAGGACAAGGAGACTGACTCTTCCTACTGTCTATGTTTGAACCAATCCTGTGACACTAGATATAGATTCCGATGCTTCACCTCAGGTTCACTGTATGCCTCTGACCTTCTTATTGACGATGAAACACAGAAATTGCATCGGAATTAAATAGAAAAGGCACAGTGCCGTTTTAAGTACAAGCAGACTGACCCTTCTTAGTTTCTATGCTTTGAAACATTCCTGTGACAATAGTTAGAGATTCCGATGCTTCACTTCGGGTTTACTGTATCCCTCTGACCTTCTTGTTGACGATGAAACACAGTAATTGCATCGGAATTAAATTGAAAAGGGCACAATGCCGACAAACGTACAAGAAGACTGACTCTTCTTACTGTCTATGTTTTAAACCATTCCTGTCGCACTAGTTACAGATACCGATGCTCCACATCAGGTTTACTGTATCCCTTGGACCTACGTATCGACGATGAAACACAGAAATTGCATCGGAATTAAATACAAAAGGCACAATGCCGACTTAAGTACAAGAAGACTGACTCTTCCTACTGTCTATGTTTTGAACCATTCCTGTGACAGTAGTTATAGATTCCGATTATTCACTTCAGGTTTACTGTATCCCTGTGACCTTCGTATTGACGATGAAACACAGAAATTGCATCGGAATTAAACAGAAAAGGCACGATGAGGACTTAAGTACAAGAATACTGACTCTTCCTACTGTCTATGTTTGAACCGTTCCTGTGATACTAGTTATAGATTCCGATGCTTCACTTCAGTTTTACTGTGTCAGTTGGACCTTCTTATTGACGATGAAACACAGAAATTGCATCGGAATTAAACAGAAAAGGCACAATGCCGACTTAAGTACAAGAGGACTGACTCATCCTACTGTCTATGTTTTGAACCATTCCTGTGATACTAGTTACAGATTCCGATGCTTCACTTCAGGTTTACTGTATTAGTTGGACCTTCTTATTGACGATGAAACACAGAAATTGCATCGGAATTAAATACAAAAGGCACAATGCCGACTTAAGTACAAGAAGACTGACTCTTCTTACTGACTATGATTTGAACCATTACTGTGACACTAGTTGTAGATTCCGATGCTTCACTTCAGGTTTACTGTATCCCTCTGACCGTCTTATTAACGATGAAACACAGGTATTGCATCTGAATTAAATACTAAAGGCACAATGCCTACTTAAGTACAAGAAGACTGACTCTTCATACTGACTATACCTTGATCCATTCCTGTGACACTAGTTACAGATTCCGATGCTTCACTTCAGGTTTACTGTATCCCTCTGACCTTCTTATTAACGATGAATTACAGGAATTGCATCTGATTTAATTACTAAAGGCACAATGCCTACTTAAGTACAAGAGGACTGACTCTTCTTACTGACTATGTTTTGAACCATTCCTGTGACACTAGTTATAGATTCCGATGTCTCACTTCAGGTTTACTGTATCCCTTGGACCTTCTTATTGACGATGAAACACAGAAATTGCATCGGAATTAAATACGAAAGGCACAATGCCGACTTAAGTACAAGAAGTTTGACCCTTCTTACTGTCTATGTTTTGAACCATTCGTGTGACACTAGTTATAGATTCCGATGCTTCACTTCAGGTTTACTGTATCCCTCTGACCTTCTTATTGACGATGAAACACCAAAAATAAATCGGAATTAAATACAAAAGGCACAATGCCGACTTAAGTACAAGAAGACTGACTCATCGTACTGACTATGTTTTGAACCATTCCTGTGCCACTAGTTATAGATTCCGACGTTTCACTTCGGGTTTACTGTATCCCTTAGACCTTCTTATTGACGATGAAGCACAGAAATTGCATCGGAATTAAATACAAAAGGCACAATACTGACTTAAGTACAAGAAGACTGACTCTTCTTACTGACTATGTTTGGATCCATTCCTGTGACACTAGTTATAGATTCCGATGCTTCACTTGAGGTTTACTGTATCCCTCTGACCTTCTTATTGACGATGAAACACGGAAAATGCATCGGAATTAATTAGAAAAGGCACAATGCCGATTTAAGTACAAGAAGACTGACTCTTCTTACTGACTATGTTTTGAACCATTCCTGTGACACTAGTTATAGATTCCGATGCTTCACTCCAGGTTTACTGTATCCCGCGGACCTTCTTATTGACGATGAAACACAGAAATTGCAACGGAACTAAATACAAAAGGCACAATGCCGACTTAAATACAAGAAAATTGACTCTTCCTACTGTCTATGTTTTGAAATATTCCTGTGACACTAGTTATAGTTTCAGATGCTTCATTTCAGGTTTAATGTTTCCCTTGGACCTTCGTATTGACGATGAAACACAGATAGTGCATCGGAATTAATTACTAAAGGCACAATGCCGACTTAAGTACAAGAAAACTGACTCTTCTTACTGACTATGTTTTGAACCATTCCTGTGACACTAGTTATAGATTCCGATGTTTCACTTCAGGTTTACTGTATCCCTCTGACCTTCTTATTGACGATGAAACACAGAAATTGCATCGGAACTAAATACAAAAGGCACAATGCCGACTTAAATACAAGAAAATTGACTCTTCCTACTGTCTATGTTTTGAACCATTCCTGTGACACTAGTTACAGATTCAGATGCTTCACTTCAGGTTTACTGTATCCCTCTGACCTTCTTATTGACGACGAAACACAGAAATTAAATCGGAATTAAATACAAAAGGCACAATGCCGACTTAAGTACAAGAAGACTGACTCTTCGTACTGACTATGTTTTGAACCATTCCTGTGCCACTAGTTATAGATTCCGACGTTTCACTTCGGGTTTACTGTATCCCTTGGACCTACTTATTGACGATGAAACACAGAAATTGCATCGGAGTTAAATACAAAAGGCACAATACTGACTTAAGTACAAGAAGACTGACTCTTCTTACTGACTACGTTTGGATCCATTCCTGTGACACTAGTTATAGATTCCGATGCTTCAGTTGAGGTTTACTGTATCCCTCTGACCTTCTTATTGACGATGAAACACAGAAATTGCATCTTAATTAAATAGAAAATGCGCAATGCCGACTTAAGTACAAGAAGACTGACTCTTCCTACTGTCTATGTTTTGAACCATTCCTGTGACACTAGTTATAGATTCCGATGCTTCACTCCAGGTTTACTGTATCCCTCGGACCTTCTTACTGACAAAGAAACACAGAAATTGCATCGGAATTAACTAGAAAAGGCACAATGATGACTTAAGTACAAGAAGACAGACTTTTCTTACTGTCTATGTTTTGAACTATTCCTGTGACACTAGCTATAGTTTCCGATGCTTCAATTTATGTTTACTGTATCCCTTGGTCCTTCGTATTGACGATGAAACACAGAAATTACATCGGAATTGAATAGAAAAGGCACAATGCCGACTTAAGTACAAGAAGACTGACTCTTCTTGTTGTGTAAGTTTTGAACCATTCCTGTGACGCGAGTTACAGATTCCGATGCTTCACTTCAGGTTTATTGTATCCCTCTGACCTTCATATTGACGATGAAACACAGAAATTGCATCTTAATTAAATAGAAAAGGCACAATGCCGACTTAAGTACAAGAAGACTGACTCTTCCTACTGTCTATGCCTTGAACCATTCCTGTGACACTAGTTATAGATTGCGATGCATCACTTCAGGTTTACTGTATCCCTTGGACGGTCTTATTGACGATGAAACACAGGTATTGCATCGGAAATAAATAGAAAAAGCACAATGCCGACTTAAGGACAAGGAGACTGACTCTTCCTACTGTCTACGTTTGAACCAATCCTGTGACACTAGATATAGATTCCGATGCTTCACCTCAGGTTCACTGTATGCCTCTGACCTTCTTATTGACGATGAAACACAGAAATTGCATCGGAATTAAATAGAAAAGGCACAGTGCCGTTTTAAGTACAAGCAGACTGACCCTTCATAGTTTCTATGCTTTGAAACATTCCTGTGACAATAGTTAGAGATTCCGATGCTTCACCTCGGGTTTACTGTATCCCTCTGACCTTCTTGTTGACGATGAAACACAGTAATTGCATCGGAATTAAATTGAAAAGGGCACAATGCCGACTTACGTACAAGAAGACTGACTCTCCTTACTGTCTATGTTTTAAACCATTCCTGTCGCACTAGTTACAGATACCGATGCTCCACATCAGGTTTACTGTATCCCTTGGACCTACGTATAGACGATGAAACACAGAAATTGCATCGGAATTAAATACAAAAGGCACAATGCCGACTTAAGTACAAGAAGACTGACTCTTCCTACTGTCTATGTTTTGAACCATTCCTGTGACAGTAGTTATAGATTCCGATTATTCACTTCAGGTTTACTGTATCCCTGTGACCTTCGTATTGACGATGAAACACAGAAATTGCATCGGAATTAAACAGAAAAGGCACGATGCCGACTTAAGTACAAGAATACTGACTCTTCCTACTGTCTATGTTTTGAACCATTCCTGTGATACTAGTTATAGATTCCGATGCTTCACTTCAGTTTTACTGTATCAGTTGGACCTTCTTATTGACGATGAAACACAGAAATTGCATCGGAATTAAATACAAAAGGCACAATGCCGACTTAAGTACAAGAAGACTGATTCTTCTTACTGACTATGATTTGAACCATTACTGTGACACTAGATGTAGATTCCGATGCTTCACTTCAGGTTTACTGTATCCCTTGGTCCTTCCTATTGACGATGAGACACAGAAATTGCATCGGAATTAAATTCAAAAGGCACAATGCCTACTTATGTTCTAGAAGACTGACTCTTCGTACTGACCGTTTTGAACCATTCCTGTGACACTACTTACAGATTCCGATGCTTCACTTCAGGTTTACTGTATCCCTCTGACCTTCTTATTGACGATGAAACACAGAAATTGCATCGGAATTAAATACAAAATGCACAATGCCGACTTAAGTACAAGAAGACAGACTCTTCCTACTGTCTATGTTTTGAACCATTCCTGTGACACTAGTTATACATTCCGATGCTTCACTTCAGGTTTACTGTATCCCTTCGACCTTCTTATTGACGATGAAACACAGAAATTGCATCGGAATTAAATAGGAAAGGCACAATGCCGACTTAAGTACAAGAAGTTTGACCCTTCTTACTGTCTATGTTTTGAACCATTCGTGTGACACTAGTTATAGATTCCGATGCTTCACTTCAGGTTTACTGTATCCCTCTGACCTTCTTATTGACGATGAAACACAGAAAATAAATCGGAATTAAATACAAAAGGCACAATGCCGACTTAAGTACAAGAAGACTGACTCTTCGTACTGACTATGTTTTGAACCATTCCTGTGCCACTAGGTTTAGATTCCGACGTTTCACTTCGGGTTTACTGTATCCCTTGGACCTTCTTATTGACGATGAAACACAGAAATTGCATCGGAATTAAATACAAAAGGCACAATACTGACTTAAGTACAAGAAGACTGACTCTTCTTACTGACTATGTTTGGATCCATTCCTGTGACACTAGTTATAGATTCCGATGCTTCACTTGAGGTTTACTGTATCCCTCTGACCTTCTTATTGACGATGAAACACGGAAAATGCATCGGAATTAATTAGAAAGGGCACAATGCCGATTTAAGTACAAGAAGACTGACTCTTCTTACTGACTATGTTTTGAACCATTCCTGTAACACTAGTTATAGATTCCGATGCTTCACTCCAGGTTTACTGTATCCCTCGGACCTTCTTACTGACAAAGAAACACAGAAATTGCATCGGAATTAACTAGAAAAGGCACAATGATGACTTAAGTACAAGAAGACAGACTTTTCTTACTGTCTATGTTTAGAACTATTCCTGTGACACTAGCTATAGATTCCGATGCTTCACTTTAGGTTTACTGTATCCCTTGGACCTTCGTATTGACGATGAAACACAGAAATTGCATCGGAATTAAATAGAAAAGGCACAATGCCGACTTAAGTACAAGAAGAATGACTCTTCTTATTCACTAAGTTTTGAACCATTCCTGTGACGCGAGTTGCAGATTCCGATGCTTCACTTCAGGTTTACTGTATCCCTCTGACCTTCTTATTGACGATGAAACACAGAAATTGCATCTTAATTAAATAGAAAAGGCACAATGCCGACTTAAGTACAAGAAGACTGACTCTTCCTACTGTCTATGTTTGAACCATTCCTGTGACACTAGTTATAGATTGCGATGCATCACTTTAGGTTTACTGTATCCCTTGGACGGTCTTATTGACGATGAAACACAGGTATTGCATCGGAATTAAATAGAAAAAGCACAATGCCGACTTAAGTACAAGGAGACTGACTCTTCCTACTGTCTATGTTTGAACCAATCCTGTGACACTTGTTATTGATTCCGATGCTTCACTTGAGGTTTACTGTATCTCTCTGACCTTCTTTTTGACGATGAAACACAGAAATTGCATCGGAATTAAATAGAAAGAGCACAATGCCGACTTAAGTACAAGAAGTCTGACTCTTCTTAGTGTCTATGTTTTGAACCATTCCTGTGACACTAGTTATAGATTCCGATGCTTCACTTCGGGGTTACTGTATCCCTTGGACCCTCCTATTGACGATGAAACTTAGAAATTGCATAGGAATTAAATGCAAAAGGCACGATGCCGACTAAAGTACAAGAAGACAGACTCTTCCTACTGTCTATGTTTTGAACCATTCCTGTGACACTAGATATAGATTCCGATGCTTCACCTCAGGTTCACTGTATGCCTCTGACCTTCTTATTGACGATGAAACACAGAAATTGCATCGGAATTAAATAGAAAAGGCACAGTGCCGTTTTAAGTACAAGCAGACTGACCCTTCTTAGTTTCTATGCTTTGAACCATTCCTGTGACAATAGTTAGAGATTCCGATGCTTCACTTCGGGTTTACTGTATCCCTCTGACCTTCTTATTGACAATGAAACACAGTAATTGCATCGGAATTAAATTGAAAAGGGCACAATGCCGACTTACGTACAAGAAGACTGACTCTTCTTACTGTCTATGTTTTAAACCATTCCTGTCACACTAGTTACAGATACCGATGCTCCACATCAGGTTTACCGTATCCCTTGGACCTTCGTATAGACGATGAAACACAGAAATTGCATCGGAATTAAATACAAAAGGCACAATGCCGACTTAAGTACAAGAAGACTGACACTTCCTACTGTCTATGTTTTGAACCATTTCTGTGACAGTAGTTATAGAATCAGATTATTCACTTCAGGTTTACTGTATCCCTGTGACCTTTGTATTGACGATGAAACACAGAAATTGCATCGGAATTAAACAGAAAAGGCACAATGCCGACTTAAGTACAAGAGGACTGACTCATCCTACTGTCTATGTTTTGAACCATTCCTGTGATACTAGTTATAGATTCCGATGCTTCACTTCAGGTTTACTGTATTAGTTGGACCTTCTTATTGACGATGAAACACAGAAATTGCATCGGAATTAAATACAAAAGGCACAATGCCGACTTAAGTACAAGAAGACTGACTCTTCTTACTGACTATGATTTGAACCATTACTGTGACACTAGTTGTAGATTCCGATGCTTCACTTCAGGTTTACTGTATCCCTCTGACTGTCTTATTAACGATGAAACACAGGAATTGCATCTGAATTAAATACTAAAGGCAAAATGCCTACTTAAGTACAAGAAGACTGGCTCTTCTTACTGACTATACCTTGATCCATTCCTGTGACACTAGTTACAGATTCCGATACTTCACTTCAGGTTTACTGTATCCCTCTGACCTTCTTATTAACGATGAATTACAGGAATTGCATCTGATTTAAATACTAAAGGCACAATGCCTACTTAAGTACAAGAAGACTGACTCTTCTTACTGACTATGTTTTGAACCATTCCTGTGACACTAGTTATAGATTCCGATGTTTCACTTCAGGTTTACTGTATCCCTCTGACCTTCTTATTGACGATGAAACACAGAAATTGCATCGGAACTAAATACAAAAGGCACAATGCTGACTTAAATACAAGAAAATTGACTCTTCCTACTGTCTATGTTTTGAACCATTCCTGTGACACTAGTTACAGATTCAGGTGCTTCACTTCAGGTTTACTGTATCCCTTGGAGCTTCTTATTGACGATGAAACACAGAAATTGCATCGGAATTAAATACGAAAGGCACAATGCCGACTTAAGTACAAGAAGTTTGACCTTTCTTACTGTCTATGTTTTGAACCATTCGTGTGACACTAGTTATAGATTCCGATGCTTCACTTCAGGTTTACTGTATCCCTCTGACCTTCTTATTGACGTTGAAACACAAAAAATAAATCGGAATTAAATACAAAAGGCACAATGCCGACTTAAGTACAAGAAGACTGACTCTTCGTACTGACTATGTTTTGAACCATTCCTGTGCCACTAGTTATAGATTCCGACGTTTCACTTCGGGTTTACTGTATCCCTTGGACCTTCTTATTGACGATGAAACACAGAAATTGCATCGGAATTAAATACAAAAGGCACAATACTGACTTAAGTACAAGAAGACTGACTCTTCTTACTGACTATGCTTGGATCCATTCCTGTGACACTAGTTATAGATTCCGATGCTTCACTTGAGGTTTACTGTATCCCTTGGACCTTCGTATAGACGATGAAACACAGAAATTGCATCGGAATTAAATACAAAATGCACAATGCCGACTTAAGTACAAGAAGACAGACTCTTCCTACTGTCTCTGTTTTGTACCTTTCCTGTGACACTAGTTATAGATTCCGATTATTCACTTCACGTTTACTGTATCCCTGTGACCTTCTTTTTGACGATGAAACACAGAAATTGCATCGGAATTAAACAGAAAAGGCACAATGCCGACTTAAGTACAAGAGGACTGACTCTTCCTAGTGTCTATGTTTTGAACCATTCCTGTGTTACTAGTTATAGATTCCGATGCTTCACTTCAGGTTTACTGTATCCCTTGGACCTTCTTATTGACGATGAAACACAGAAATTGCATCGGAATTAAATTCAAAAGGCACAATGCCGACATAAGTACAACAAGACTGACTCTTCTTACTGACTATGATTTGAACCATTACTGTGACACTAGTTGGAGACACCGACGCTTCACTTCAGGTTTACTGTATCACACTGACCTTCATATTAACGATGAAACACAGGAATTGCATCTGAATTAAATACTAAAGGCACAATGCCTACTTAAGTACAAGAAGACTGACTCTTCTTACTGACTATATCTTGATCTATTCCTGTGACACTAGTTATAGATTCCGATGCTTCACTTCAGGTTTACTGTATTCCTTAGGCATTCTTATTGACGATGAAACACAGAAATTGCATCGGAATTAAATACAAAAGGCACAATGCCATCTTAAGTACAAGAAGACTGACTCTTCTTACTGACTATGATTTGAACCATTACTGTGACACTAGTAGTAGATTCCGATGCTTCACTTCAGGTTTACTGTATCCCTCTGACCTTCTTATTAACGATGAAACACAGGAATTGCATCTGAATTAAATACTAAAGGCACAATGCCTACTTAAGTACAAGAAGACTGATTCTTCTTACTGTCTATGTTTTGAACCATTCCTGTGACACTAGTTATAGATTCCGATGCTTCACTTCAGGTTTACTGTATCCCTCTGACCTTCTTATTGACGATGGAACACAGACATTCCATCGGAATTAAATACAAAAGGTACAATGGCGACTTAAGTACAAGAAGACTAACTCTTCGTACTGACTATGTTTTGAACCATTCCTGTGACACTAGTTATATATTCCGATGTTTCACTTCAGGTTTACTGTATCCCTTGGACCTTCTTATTGACGATGAAACACAGAAATTGCATCGGAATTAAATACAAAAAGCACAATGCCGACTTAAGTACAAGATGACTGACTCTTCTTACTGACTATGTTTTGAACCATTCCTGTGACACTAGTTATAGATTCCGATGCTTCACTTCAGGTTTACTGTATCCCTAGGACCTTCATATTAACGATGAAACACAGGAATTGCATATGAATTAAATACTAAAGGCACAATGCCTACTTGAGTACAAGAAGACTGACTCTCCCTACTGTCTATGTTTTGAACCATTCGTGTGACACTAGTTGTAGATTCCGATGCTTCACTTCAGGATTACTGTATCCCTCAGACCTTCTTATTAGCGGTGAAACACAGAAATTGCATCAGAATTAAATACAAAAGGCACAATGCCGATTTAAGTACAAGAAAACTGACTCTTCTTACTGACTATGTTTTGAAGCATTCCTTCGACACTAGTTATAGATTCCGATTCTTCACTTCAGGTTTACTGTATCCCTCTGACCTTGTTATTGACGATGAAACACAGAAATTGCATCGGAATTAAATACAAAAAGCACAATGCCGACTTCAGTACAAGAAGACTGACTCTTCTTACTGACTATGTTTTGAACCATTCCTGTGACACTAGTTATAGATTACGATGCTTCACTTCAGGTTTACTGTATCCCTCTGACCTTGTTATTGACGATGAAACACAGAAATTGCATCGGAACTAAATACAAAAGGCACGATGCCGACTTAAGTACAAGAAGACTGACTCTTCCCACTGTCTATGTTTTGAACCATTCGTGTGACACTAGATATAGATTCCGATGCTTCACCTCAGGTTCACTGTATGTCTCTGACCTTCTTATTGACGATGAAACACAGAAATTGCATCGGAATTAAATACAAAAGGCACAATGCCGTTTTAAGTACAAGCAGACTGATCCTTCTTAGTTTCTATGCTTTGAACCATTCCTGTGACGCTAGTTACAGATTCTGAAGCTTCACTTACGGCTTACTGTATCCCTTGGATTTTCTTATTGACGATGAAACACAGAAATTGCATCGGAATTAAATATAAAATTCACAATGTTGACTTAAGTACAAGAAGACCGACTCTTCTTACTGACTATGTGTTGAACCATTCCTGTGACAATAGTTAGAGATTCCGATGCTTCACTTCGGGTTTACTGTATCCCTCTGACCTTCTTATTGACGATGAAACACAGTAATTGCATCGGAATTAAATTGAAAAGGGCATAATGCCGACTTACGTACAAGAAGACTGACTCTACTTACTGACTATGATTTGAACCATTACTGTGACACTAGTTGGAGACTCCGACGCTTCACTTCAGGTTTACTGTAGCACTCTGACCCTCATATTAACGATGAAACACAGGAATTGCATCTGAATTAAATACTAAAGGCACAATGCATACTTAAGTACAAGAAGACTGACTCTTCTTACTGACTATATCTTGATCTATTCCTGTGACACTAGTTATAGATTCCGATGCTTCACTTCAGGTTTACTGTATGCCTTAGACCTTCTTATTGACGATGAAACACAGAAATTGCATCGGAATTAAATACAAACGGCACAATGCCATCTTAAGTACAAGAAGACTGACTCTTCTTACTGACTATGATTTGAACCATTACTGTGACACAAATTGCATCGGAATTAAGTACAAACGGCACAATGCCATCTTAAGTACAAGAAGACTGACTCTTCTTACTGACTATGATTTGAACCATTACTGTGACACTAGTAGTAGATTCCGATGCTTCACTTCAGGTTTACTGTATCCCTCTGACCTTCTTATTAACGATAAAACACAGGAATTGCATCTGAATTAAATACTAAAGGCACAATGCCTACTTAAGTACAAGAAGACTGACTCGTCTTACTGACTATGTTTTGAACCATTCCTGTGACACTAGTTATAGATTCCGATGCTTCACTTCAGGTTTACTGTACCCCTCTGACCTTCTTATTGACGATGGAACACAGACATTCCATCGGAATTGAATACAAAAGGTACAATGGCGACTTAAGTACAAGAAGACTAACTCTTCGTACTGACTATGTTTTGAACCATTCCTGTGACACTAGTTATATATTCCGATGTTATACTTCAGGTTTACTGTATCCCTTGGACCTACTTATTGACGATGAAACACAGAAATTGCCTCGGAATTAAATAGAAAAGGCACAATGCCGACTTAAGTACAAGAAGACTGTCTCTTCCTACTGTCTATGTTTTGAATCATTATTGTGACACTAGTTATGGATTCCGATTCTTCACTTCAGGATTACTGTATCCCTTGGACCTTCTTATTCACGACGAAACACAGAAATTGCATCGGAATAAAATAGAAAAGGCACAATGCCGACTTAATTACGAGAAGACTGACTCTTCCTACTGACTATATCTTGATCCATTCCTGTGACACTAGTTATTGATTCCGATGCTTCCCTTCAGGTTTACTGTATCCCTTGGACCTTCTTATTGACGATGAAACACAGAAATTGCATCGGAATTAAATACAAACGGCACAATGCCGACTTAAGTACAAGAAGACTGACTCTTCTCACTGACTATGATTTGAACCATTCCTGTGACACTAGTTGTAGATTCCGATGCTTCACTTCAGGATTACTGTATCCCTCTGACCTTGTTAGCGATGAAACACAGAAAGTGCATCAGAATTAAATACAAAAGGCACAATGCCGTTTTAAGAACAAGAAAACTGACTCTTCTTACTGACTATGTTTTGAATCATTCCTTTGACACTAGTTATAGATTCCGATTCTTCACTTAAGGTTTACTGTATCCCTCTGACCTTGTTATTGATGATGAAACACAGAAATTGCATCGGAATTAAATACAAAAAGCACAATGCCGACTTAAGTACAAGAAGACTGACTCTTCTTATTGACTATATTTTGAACCATTCCTGTGACACTAGTTATAGATTCCGATTATTCACTTCACGTTTACTGTATCCCTGTGACCTTTTTGACGATGAAACACAAAAATTGCATCGGCATTAAACAGAAAAGGCACAATGTCGGCATAAGTATAAGAGGACTGACTCTTCCTACTGTCTATGTTTTGAACCATTCCTGTGATACTAGTTTTGGATTCCGATGCTTCACTTCAGGTTTACTGTATCCCTTGCACCTTCTTATTGACGATGAAACACAGAAATTGAGTTGGAATTAAATTCAAAAGGCACAATGCCGACATAAGTACAAGAAGACTGACTCTTCTTACTGACTATGATTTGAACCATTACTGTGACACTAGTTGGAGACTCCGATGCTTCACTTCAGGTTTACTGTATCACTCTGACCTTCATATTGACGATGAAACACAGGAATTGCATCTGAATTAAATACTAAAGGCACAATGGCTACTTAAGTACAAGAAGACTGACTCTTCTTACTGACTATATCTTGATCTATTCCTGTGACACTAGTTATAGAATCCGATGCTATACTTCAGGTTTACTGTATTCCTTAGACCTTCTTATTGACGATGAAACACAGAAATTGCATCGGAATTAAATACAAAAGGCACAATGCCATCTTAAGTACAGGAAGACTGACTCTTCTTACTGACTATGATTTGAACCATTACTGTGACACTAGTGGTAGATTGCGATGCTTCACTTCAGGTTTACTGTATCCCTCTGACCTTCTTATTAACGATGAAACACAGGAATTGCATATGAATTAAATACTAAAGGCACAATGCCTACTTAAGTACAAGAAGACTGACTCTTCTTACTGACTATGTTTTGAACCATTCCTGTGACACTAGTTATAGATTCCGATGCTTCACTTCAGGTTTACTGTATCCCTCTGACCTTCTTATTGACGATGGAACACAGACATTGCATCGGAATTAAATAGAAAAGGCACAATGCCGACTTAAGTACAAGAAGACTGCCTCTTCCTACTGTCTTTGTTTTGAATCATTATTGTGACACTAGTTATGGATTCCGATGCTTCACTTCAGGATTACTGTATCCCTTGGACCTTCTTATTGACGATGAAACACAGAAATTGCATCGGAATAAAATAGAAAAGGCACAATGCCGACTTAAGTACGGGAAGACTGACTCTTCTTGCTGACTGTATCTTGATCCATTCCTGTGACACTAGTTATAGATTACGATGCTTCCCTTCAGGTTTACTGTATCCCTTGGACCTTCTTATTGACGATGAAACACAGAAATTGCATCGGAATTAAATACAAACGGCACAATGCCGACTTAAGTACAAGAAGACTGACTCTTCTTACTGACTATGATTTGAACCATTCCTGTGACACTAGTTGTAGATTCCGATGCTTCACTTCAGGATCACTGTATCCCTCTGACCTTCTTATTAGCGATGAAGCACAGAAATTGCATCAGAATTAAATTCAAAAGGCACAATGCCGATTTAAGTACAAGAGAACTGACTCTTCTTACTGCCTATGTTTTGAAGCATGCCTTTGACACTAGTTATAGATTCCGATTCTTCACTTCAGGTTTACTGTATCCCTCTGACCTTGTTATTGACGATGAAACACAGAAATTGCATTGGAATTAAATACAAAAAGCACAATGCCGACTTAAGTACAAGAAGACTGACTCTTCTTACTGACTATGTTTTGAACCATTCCTGTGACACTAGTTATAGATTCCGATGCTTCACTTCAGGTTTACTGTATCCCTAGGACCTTCGTATTGACGATGAAAAACAGAAATTGCATCGGAACTATATACAAAAGGCACAATGCCGACTTAAGTACAAGAAGACTGACTCTTCTTACTGACTATGATTTGAACCATTCCTGTGACACTAGTTGTAGATTCCGATCTTCACTTCAGGTTTACTGTATCCCTCTGACCTTCTTATTAACGATGAAACACAGAAATTGCATCTGAATTAAATACAAAAGGCACAATACCGATTGAAGTACAAGAAGACTGACTCTTCCTACTGTCTATCTTTTGAACGATTCCTGTGACATTAGTTATAGATTCCGATGCTTCACTTCAGCTTTACTGTATCTTTTGGACCTTCCTATTGGCGACGAAACACAGATATTGCATTGGAATTAATTAGAAATGGCACAATGCCGACTTAAGTACAAGAAGACTGACTCTTCCTACTGTCTATGTTTTGAACCATTCCTGTGACACTAGTTACAGTTTCCGTTTATTCACTTCAGGTTTACTGTATCCCTCTGACCTTCTTTATGACGATGAAACACAGAAATTGCATTGGAATTTAATAGAAAGAGCACAATGCCGACTTAAGTACATGAAGACTGACTCTTTTTACTGACTATGATTTGAACCATTCCTGTAACACTAGTTGTAGATTCCGATCTTCACTTCAGGTTTACTGTATCCCTCTGACCTTCTTATTAACGATGAAACACAGAAATTGCATCCGAAATAAATACAAAAGGCACAATGCCGACCTAACGACATGTAGACTGAATCTTCCTACTGTCTATGTTTTGAACCATTCCTGTGACACTAGTTATAGTCTCCGATGCTTCATTTCAGGTTTATTGTGTCCCTTGGAGCTTCTTATTGACTATGAAACACTGATAGTGCATCGGAATTAAATACAAAGGGCACAATGCCGACTTAAGTACAAGAAGACTGACTCTTCTTACTCACTATGTTTTGAACCATTCCTGTGACACTGGTTATAGATTCCGATGCTTCACTTCAGGTTTACTGTATACTTTGTACCTTCGTATTGACGATGAAACACAGAAATTGCATCGGAATTAAATACAAAAGGCACAATGCCGACTTAAGTACATGTAGACTGAATCTTCCAACTGTCTATGTTTTGAACCATTCCTGTGACACTTGTTATAGCTTCCGATGCTTCCTTTCAGGTTTAATGTATCACTTGGAGCTTCTTATTGACGATGAACCACAGATAGTGCATCGGAATTAAATGCAAAAGGCACATTGCCGACTTAAGTACAAGAACACTGACTCTTCTTACTCAGTATGTTTTGAACCATTCCTGTGACACTAGTTATAGATTCCGATGCTTCACTTTAGGTTTACTGTATCCCTTGTACCTTCGTATTGACGATGAAACCCAGAAATTGCATTGGAATTAAATACAAAAGACACAATGCCGATTTAAGTACAAGAAGACTGACTCTTCATACTGACTATGTTTCAAACCAATCCTGTGGCACTAGTTATAGATTCCGATGCTTCACTTCAGGTTAACTGAATCCTTTGCCCTTCGTATTGACGATGAAACACAGAAATTGCATCGGAATTAAATACAAATGGCACAATGCTGACTTAGGTACATGTAGACTTAATCTTCCTACTGTCTATGTTCTGAACCATTCCTGTGACACTAGTTATAGGTTCCAATGCTTCATTTCAGGTTTATTGTATCCCTTGGACCTTCTTATTAACGATGAAACACAGATAGTGCATCGGAATTAAATACAAAAGGCAGAATGCGACTTAAGTACAAGAAGACTGACTCTTCTTACTGACTATGTTTTGAACCATTCCTGTGACACTAGTTATAGATTCCGATGTTTCACTTCAGGTTTACTGTATCCCTCTGACCTTCTTATTGACGATGAAACACAGAAATTGCATCGGAACTAAGTACAAAAGGCACAATGCCGACTTAAGTACAAGAAAATTGACCCTTCCTACTGTCTATGTTTTAAACCATTCCTGTAACACTAGTTATAGATTCTGATTATTCACTTCAGGTTTACTGTATCCCTCTGACCTTCTTTTTGACGATGACACACAGAAATTGCATCGGAATTTAATAGAAATGGCACAATGCCGACTTAAGTACAAGAAGACTGACTCTTCTTACTGTCTATGTTTTGAACCATTCCTGTGACGCTAGTTACAGATTCCGATGCTTCACTTCAGGTTTACTGTATCCCTTGGACCTTCTTATTGACGATGAAACACAGAAATTGCATGGGAATGAAATTCAAAAGGCACAATGCCTACTTAAGTACAAGAAGACTGACTCTTCTTACTGACCGTTTTGAACCATTCCTGTGACACTACTAATAGATTCCGATGCTTCACTTGAGGTTTACTGTATCCATCTGACCTTCTTATTGACGATGAAACACAGACATTGCATCGGAATTAAATAGAAAAGGCACAATGCCGACTTAAGTACAAGAAGACTGACTCTTTTTATTGTCTGAGTTCTGAACCATTCCTGTGACGCGAGTTACGGATTCCGATGCTTCACTTCAGGTTTACTGTATCCCTCTGACCTTCTTATTGACGATGAAACACAGAAATTGCATCTTAATTAAATAGAAAAGGCACAATGCCGATTTAAGTACAAGAAAACAGACTCTTCATACTGACTATGTTCCGAAGCATTCCTTTGACACTAGTTATAGATTCCGATTCTTCACTTAAGGTTTACTTTATCCCTCTGACCTTGTTATTGACGATGAAACACAGAAATTGCATCAGAATTAAATACAAAAAGCACAATGCCGACTTAAGTACAAGAAGACTGACTCTTCTTACTGACTATGTTTTGAACCATTCCTGTGACACTAGTTATAGATTCCGATTATTCACTTCACCTTTACTGTATCCCTGTGACCTTCTTTTTGACGATGAAACACAGAAATTGCATCGGAATTAAACAGAAAAGGCACAATGCCGGCATAAGTATAAGAGGACTGACTCTTCCTACTGTCTATGTTTTGAACCATTCCTGTGATACTAGTTATGGATTCCGATGCTTCACTTCAGGTTTACTGTATCCCTTGGACCTTCTTATTGACGATGAAACTCAGTAATTGCATCGGAATTAAATACAAACGGCACAATGCCGACTTAAGTACAAGAAGACTGACTCTTCTTACTGACTATGATTTGAACCATTCCTGTGACACTAGTTGTAGATTCCGATGCTTCACTTCAGGATTACTGTATCCCTCTGACCTTCTTATTAGCGATGAAACACAGAAATTGCATCACAATTAAATACAATAGGCGCAATGCCGATTTAAGTACAAGAAAACTGACTCTTCTTACTGACTATGTTTTGAAGCACTCCTTTGACACTAGTTATAGATTCCGATTCTTCACTTCAGGTTTACTGTATCCCTCTGACCTTGTTATTGACGATGAAACACAGAAATTGCATCGGAATTAAATACAAAAAGCACAATGCCGACTTAAGTACAAGAAGACTGACTCTTCTTACTGACTATGTTTTGAACCATTCCTGTGACACTAGTTATAGATTCCGATGCTTCACTTCAGGTTTACTGTATCCCTAGGACCTTCGTATTGACGATGAAAAGCAGAAATTGCATCGGAACTATATACAAAAGTCACAATGCCGACTTAAGTACAAGAAGACTGACTCTTCTTACTGACTATGATTTGAACCATTCCTGTGACACTAGTTGGAGATTCCGATCTTCACTTCAGGTTTACTGTATCCCTCTGACCTTCTTATTAACGATGAAACACAGAAATTGCATCGGAATTAAATACAAAAGGCACAATGCCGATTTAAGTACAAGAAGACTGACTCTTCCTACTGTCTATGTTTTGAACGATTCCTGTGACATTAGTTATAGATTCCGATGCTTCACTACATCTTTACTGTATCTTTTGGACCTTCCTATTGGCGGCGAAACACAGATATTGCATTGGAATTAATTAGAAAAGGCACAATGCCGACTTATGTACAAGAAGACTGACTCTTCCTACTGTCTATGTTTTGAACCATTCCTGTGACACTAGTTACAGATTCCGTTTATTCACTTCAGGTTTACTGTATCCCTCTGACCTTCTTTATGACGATGAAACACAGAAATTGCATTGGAATTTAATAGAAAGAGCACAATGCCGACTTATGTACAAGAAGACTGACTCTTTTTACTGACTATGATTTGAACCATTCCTGTGACACTAGTTGTAGATAGCGATCTTCACTTCAGGTTTACTGTATCACTCTGACCTTCTTATTAACGATGAAACACAGAAATTCCATCTAAAATAAATACAAAAGGCACAATGCCGACTTAAGGACATGTAGACTGAATCTTCCTACTGTCTATGTTTTGAACCATTCCTGTGACACTAGTTATAGTCTCCGATGCTTCATTTCAGGTTTAATGTATCACTTGGAGCTTCTTATTGACGATGAACCACAGATAGTGCATCGGAATTAAATGCAAAAGGCACATTGCAGACTTAAGTACAAGAAGACTGACTCTTCTTACTCACTATGTTTTGAACCATTCCTGTGACACTGGTTATAGATTCCGATGCTTCACTTCAGGTTTACTGTATACTTTGTACCTTCGTATTGACGATGAAACACAGAAATTGCATCGGAATTAAATACAAAAGGCACAATGCCGACTTAAGTACATGTAGACTGAATCTTCCAACTGTCTATGTTTTGAACCATTCCTGTGACACTTGTTATAGCTTCGGATGCTTCATTTCAGGTTTCATGTATCACTTGGAGCTTCTTATTGACGATGATCGACAGATAGTGCATCGGAATTAAATGCAAAAGGCACATTGCAGACTTAAGTACAAGAAGACTGACTCTTCTTACTCAGTATGTTTTGTACCATTCCATTGACCCTAGTTATAGATTCCGATGCTTCACTTCAGGTTTGCTGTATCCCTCTGACCTTGTTATTGACGATGAAACACAGAAATTGCATCGGAAATGAATACAAAAGGCACAATGCCGACTTAAGTACGTGTAGACTGAATCTTCCTACAGTCTATGATTTGAACTATTCCTGTGACACAAGTTAAAGATTCCGATGTTTCATTTCAGGTTTAATGGATCCCTTGGACCATCTTATTGACGATGAAAGACAGATAGTGCTTCGGAATTAAATACAAAAGGCACAATGCCGACTTAAGTACAAGAAGACTGACTCTTCTTACTGACTATGTTTCAAACCAATCCTGTGACACTAGTTATAGATTCCGATGCTTCACTTCAGGTTAACTGAATCCTTTGGACCTTCGTATTGATGATGAAACACAGAAATTGCATCGGAATTAAATACAAATGGCACAATGCTGACTTAGGTACATGTAGACTTAATCTTCCTACTGTCTATGTTCTGAACCATTCCTGTGACACTAGTTATAGATTCCGATGCTTCATTTCAGGTTTATTGTATTCCTTGGACCTTCTTATTGACGATGAAACACAGATAGTGCATCGGAATTAAATACAAAAGGCACAATGCCAACTTAAGTACAAGAAGACTGACTCTTCTTACTGACTATGTTTTGAACCATTCCTGTGACACTAGTTATAGATTTCGATGTTTCACTTCAGGTTTACTGTATCCCTCTGACCTTCTTATTGACGATGAAACACAGAAATTGCATCGGAACTAAATACAAAAGGCACAAAGCCGACTTAAGTACAAGAAAATTGACTCTTCTACTGTCTATGTTTTAAACCATTCCTGTAACACTAGTTATAGATTATGATTATTCACTTCAGGTTTACTGTATCCCTCTGAACTTCTTTTTGACGATGACACACAGAAATTGCATCGGAATTTAATAGAAATGGCACAATGCCGACTTAAGTACAAGAAGACTGACTCTTCTTACTGTCTATGTTTTGAACCATTCCTGTGACGCTAGTTACAGATTCCGATGCTTCACTTCAGGTTTACTGTATCCCTTGGACCTTCTTATTGACGATGAAACACAGAAATTGCATCGGAATTAAATACAAAAGGCACAATGCCTACTTAAGTACAAGAAGACTGACTCTTCTTACTGACCGTTTTTAACAATTTCTGTGACACTACTAATAGAATCCGATGCTTCACTTGAGGTTTACTGTATCCATCTGACCTTCTTATTGACGATGAAACACAGAAATTGCATCGGAAATAATTAGAAAAGGCACAATGCCGACTTAAGTACAAGTAGACTGACTCTTCTTATTGACTATGTTTTCAACGATTCCTATAACACTAGTTATAGATTCCGATGCTTCACTCCAGGTTTACTGTATCCCTCGGACCTTCTTACTGACGATGAAACACAGAAATTGCATCGGAATTAAATAGAAAAGTCACAATGATGACTTAAGTACAAGGTGACAGACTCTTCTTACTGTCTATGTTTTCAACTATTCCTGTGACACTAGCTATAGATTCCGATGCTTCACTTTAGGTTTACTGTATCCCTTGGACCTTCGTATTGACGACGAAACACAGACATTGCATCGGAATTAAATAGAAAAGGCACAATGCCGACTTAAGTACAAGAAGGCTGACTCTTCCTCCTGTCTATGTTTGAACCATTCCTCTGACACTTGTTATAGATTCCGATGCTTCACTTGAGGTTTACTGTATCTCTCTGATCTTCTTTTTGACGATGAAACACAGAAATTGCATCGGAATTAAATAGAAAAGGCGCAATGCCGACTTAAGTACAAGAAGACTGACTCTTCTTAGTGTGTATGTTTTGAACCAATCCTGTGACGCTAGTTATAGATTCCGATGCTTCACTTCGGGGTTACTGTATCCCTTGGACCCTCTTATTGACGATGAAACACAGAAATTGCATCGAAATTAAATACAAAAGGCACGATGCCGGCTTAAGTACAAGAAGACTGAGTCTTCCTACTGTCTATGTTTTAAACCATTCCTGTGACACTAGATATAGATTCCGATGCTTCACCTCAGGTTCACTGTATGCCTCTGACCTTCTTATTGACGATGAAACACAGAAATTGCATCGGCATTAAGTAGAAAAGGCACAATGCCGTTTTAAGTACTAGCAGACTGACCCTTCTTAGTTTCTATGCATTGAACCATTCCTGTGACGCTAGTTACAGATTCCGAAGCTTCACTTACGGCTTACTGTATCCCTTGGATTTTCTTATTGACGATAAAACACAGAAATTGCATCGGAATTAAATATAAAAGGCACAATCTGGACTTAAGTACAAGAAGACTGACTCTTCCTACTGTCTATGTTTTGAACCTTTCCTGTGATACTAGTTATAGATTCCGATGCTTCACTTCAGGTTTACTGTATCCCTTGGACCTTCTTATTGTCTATGAAACACAGTAATTGCATCGGAATTAAATTGAAAAGGGCACAATGCCGACGTACGTACAAGAAGACTGACTCTTCCTACTGTCTATGTTTTGAACCATTCCTGTGACACTAGTTAGAGACTCCGATTATTCACTTCAGGTTTACTGTATCCCTGTGACCTTCTTTTTGACGATGAAACACAGAAATTGCATCGGAATTAAACAGAAAAGGCACAATGCCGATTTAAGTACAAGAGGACTGACTCTTCCTACTGTCTATGTTTTGAACCTTTCCTGTGGTACTAGTTATAGATTCCGATGCTTCACTTCAGGTTTACTGTATCCCTTGGACCTTCTTATTGACTATGAAACACAGAAATTGCATCGCAATTAAATACAAAAGGCACAATGCCGACTTAAGTACAAGAAGACTGACTCTTCTTACTGACCGTTTTGAACCATTCCTGTGACACTAGTTATAGATTCCGATGCTTTACTTCAGGTTTACTGTATCCCTGTGACCTTCATATTGACGATGAAACACAGAAATTGCATCGGAATTAAATACAAAAGGCACAATGCCGACTTAAGTACAAGAAGAGAGACTCTTTTTACTGTCTATGTTTTGAACCATTCCTGTGACATTAGTTATAGATTCCGATGCTTCATTTCAGGTTTACTGTATCCCTCGGAACTTCTTTTCGACGATGAAACACAGAAATTGCATCGGAATTAAATAGAAAAGGCACAATGATGACTTAAGTACAAGAAGACAGACTCTTCTTACTGTCTATGTTTTGAACTATTCCTGTGACACTAGTTATAGATTCCGATGCTTCACTTCAGGTTTACTGTATCCCTCTGACCTTCTTTTCGACGATGAAACACAGAAAGTGCATCGGAATTAAATAGAAAAGGCACAATGCCGACTTAAGTACAAGAAGACTGACTCTTCTTACTGTCTATGTTTTGGACCATTCCTGTGACGCGAGTTACAGATTCCGATGCTTCACTTCAGGTTTACTGTATCCCTCTGACCTTCTTATTGACGATGAAACACAGAAATTGCATTGGAATTAAATAGAAAAGGCACAATGCCGACTTAAGTACAAGAAGACTGACTCTTCCTACTGTATATGTTTTGAATCATTCCTGTGACACTAGTTATAGATTCCGATGCTTCACTTCAGGTTTACTGTATCCCTTGGACCGTCGTATTGACGATGAAACACAGACATTCCATCGGAATTAAATAGAATAGGAACAATGCCGACTTAAGTACAAGAAGACTGACTCTTCCTACTGTCTATGTTTTGAACCATTCCTGTGACACTAGTTATAGATTCCGATGCTTCACTTCAGGTTTACTGTATCCCTCTGACCTTCTTTTTGACGATGAAACACAGAAATTGCATCGGAATTAAATAGAAAAGGCACAATGCCGACTTAAGTACAAGAAGACTGACTCTTCCTACTGTCTATGATTTGAAAAATTCCTGTGACACTAGTTATAGATTCCGAAGCTTCACTTCAGGTTTACTGTATCCCTCTGACCTTCTTTTTGACGATGAAACACAGAAATTGCATCAGAATTAAATAGAAAAGGCACAATGCCGACTTAAGTACAAGAAAGACTGACTCTTCCTACTGTCTATGTTTTGAACCATTCCAGTGACACTAGTTATAGATTCCGATGCTTCACTTAAGGTTTACTGTATCTCTTGGACCTTCTTATTGACGTTGAAACACAGAAATTGCATAGGAATTATATAGAAAAGGCACAATGCCGACTTAAGTACAAGAAGACTGACTCTTCTTTCTGATTATGTTTTGAACCATTCCTGTGACACTAGTTATAGATTCCGATGCTTCACTTCAGGTTTACTGTATCCCTCTGACCTTCTTTTTTACGAGAAAACACAGAAATTGCATCGGAATTAAATACAAAAGGCACAATGCCGACTGAAGTACAAGTAGACTGACTCTTTATATTGTCTATGTTTTGAACCATTCCTGTGACACTAGTTATAGAATCTGATGCTTCACTTCAGGTTTACTGTATCCCTTGGACCTTCGTATTGATGATGAAACACAGAAATTGCATCGAAATTAAATAGAAAAGGCACAATGCCGACTTAAGTACAAGAAGACTGACTCTTCTTACTGACTATGTTTGAACCATTCCTGTGACACTAGTTATAGATTCCGATGCATCACTTCAGGTTAACTCCATCCCTAGGACCTTCTTATTGACGATGAAACACAGAAATTGCATCGGAACTAAATACAAGAGGCACAATGCCGACTTAAGTACAAGAAGACTGACTCTTCCTACTGTCTATGTTTTGAACGATTCCTGTGACATTACTTATAGATTCCGATGCTTCACTTCAGGTTTACTGTATCCTTTGGACCTTCTTATTGGCGACGAAACAAAGAAATTGCATCGGAATTAAATAGAAAAGGCACAATGCCGACTTAAGTACAAGAAGACTGACTCTTCGTAGTGTCCATGTTTTGAACCATTCCTGTGACGGTAGTTACAGATTCCGATGATTCATTACAGGTTTACTGTATCCCTTGGACCTACTTATTGACGATGAAACACAGACATGGCATCAGAACTAAATACAAAAGGCACAATGCCGACTTAAGTACAAGAAGACTAACTCTTCTTACTGACTTTGATTTGAACCATTCCTGTGACACTAGTTAGAGACTCCGATGCTTCACTTCAGGTTTACTGTATCCCTCTGACCTTCTTATAGACGATGAAACTCAGAAATTGCGTTGCAAATAAATACAAAAGGCACAATGCTGACTTAAGTGCATGTAGACTGAATCTTCCTACTGTCTATGCTTTGAACCATTCCTGTGCCACTAGTTATGGATTCCAATGCTTCAATTCAGTTTTACTGTATCCCTCTGACCTTCTTATTGACGATGAAACACAGAAATTAAATCGGAATTAAATACAAAAGGCACAATGCAGACTTAAGTACAAGAAGACTAACTCTTCGTACTGACTATGTTTTGTACCATTCCTGTGACACTAGTTATAGATTCCAATTTATCACTTCAGGTTTACTGTATCCCTTGGACCTTCGCATAGACGATGAAACACAGAAATTGCATCGAATTAAATAGAAAAGGCACAATGCCGTTTTAAGTACAAGCAGACTGACCCTTCTTAGTGTCTATGCTTTGAACCATTCCTGTGACGCTAGTTACAAATTCCGAAGCTTCACTTACGGTGTACCGTATCCCTTGGATTTTCTTATTGACGATGAAACACAGAAATTGCATCGGAATTAAATATAAAAGGCACAATGCCGACTTAAGTACAAGAAGACTGACTCATCTTACTGACTATGTGTTGAACCAATCCTGTGACAATAGTTAGAGATTCCGATGCTTCACTTCGGGTTTACTGTATCCCTCAGACCTTCTTATTGACGATGAAACACAGTAATTGCATCGGAGTTAAATACAAATGGCACAATGCCGACTTAAGTACAAGAAGACTGACTCCTCCTACTGTCTATGTTTTGAACCATTCCTGTGACACTAGATATAGATTCCGATTATTCACTTCAGGTTTACTGTATCCCTGTGACCATCTTTTTGACGATGAAACACAGAATTTGCATCGGAATTAAACAGAAAAGGCACAATGCCGACTTACGTACAAGAGGCCTGACTCTTCCTATTGTCTATGTTTTGAACCTTTCCTGTGATACTAGTTATAGATTTCGATGCTTCACTTAAGGTTTACTGTATCCCTTGGACCTTCTTATTGACGATGAAACACAGAAATTGCATCGGAATTAAATACAAAAGGCACAATGCCGACTTAAGTACAAGAAGATTGACTCTTCTTACCGACCGTTTTGAACCATTCCTGTGACCCTAGTGATAGATTCCGATGCTTCACTTCAGGTTTACTGTATCCCTTGGACCGTCTTATTGACGATGAAACACAGACATTGCATCGAAATTAAATACAAAAGGAACAATGCCGACTTAAGTACGAGAAGACTGACTCTTCCTACTGTCTACGTTTTGAACCATTCCTGTGACACTAGTTATAGATTCCGATTCTTCTCTTCAGGTTTACTGTATCCCTCTGACTTTCTTTTTGACGATGAAACACAGAAATTGCATCGGAATTAAATAGAAAAGGCACAATGCCGACTTAAGTACAAGTAGACTGACTCTTCTTATTGTCTATGTTTTAAAACATTCCTGTGACTCTAGTTATAGATTCCGATGCTTCACTTCAGGTTTACTGTATCCCTTGGACCTTCTTATTGACGATCATACACAGAAATTGCATCGGAATTAAATAGAAAAGGCACAATGCCGACTTAAGTACAAGAAGACTGACTCTTCTTACTGACTATGATTTGAACCATTCCTGTGACACTAGTTACAGATTCCGATGCTTCACTTCAGGTTCACTCCATCCCTAGGACCTTCTTATTGACGATGAAACACAGAAATTGCATCGGAACTAAATACTAAAGGCACAATGCCGACTTAAGTACAAGAAGACTGACTCTTCCTACAGTCTATGTTTTGAACGATTCCTGTGACATTAGTTATAGATTCCAATGCTTCACTTCAGGTTTAATGTATCCTTTGGACCTTCTTATTGGCGACGAAACACAGAAATTGCATCGGAATTAAATAGAAAAGGCACAATGCCGACTTAAGTACAAGAAGACTGACTCTTCGTAGTGTCTATGCTTTGAACCATTCCTGTGTCGGTAGTTACAGATTCCGATGCTTCATTACAGGTTTACTGTATCCTTTGGACCTTCTTATTGACGATGAAACACAGAAATTGCATCGGAATTAAATAGAAAAGGCACTATGCCGACTTAAGTACAAGAAGACTGACTCTTCTTACCGTCTATGTTTTGAACCATTCCTGTGACACTAGTTATAGATTCCAATGCTTCTCTTCCGGTTTACTGTATCCCTTTGACCGTCGTATTGACGATGAAACACAGAAATTGCATCGGAATTATATAGAAAATGCACAATGCTGAATTAAGTACAAGAAGACTGACTCTTCCTACTGTCTATGCTTTGAACCACTCCTGTGACACTAGTTATAGATTCCGATGCTTCACTTCAGGTTTACTGTATCCCCCTGACCTTCTCTTTGACGATGAAACACAGAAATTGCATCTGAATTAAATACAAAAGGCACAATGCCGACTTAAGTACAAGAAGACTGACTCTTCCTACTGTCTATGTTTCGAACCACTCCAGTGACACTAGTTATAGATTCCGATGCTTCACTTCAGGTTTACTGTATCCCTCTGACCTTCTTTTTGACGATGAAACACAGATATTGCATCGGAATTAAATACAAAAGGCACAATGCCGACTGAAGTACAAGTAGACTGACTCTTCTTATTGTCTATGTTTTGAACCATTCCTGTGACACTAATTGTAGATTCCGATGCTCACTTCAGGTTTACTGTATCCCTTGGACCTTCGTATTGACGACGAAACAAAGAAATTGCATCGGAATTAAATAGAAAAGGCACAATGCCGACTTAAGTACAAGAAGACTAACTCTTCTTACTGACTATGATTTGTACCATTCCTGTGACACTAGTTAGAGATTCCGATGCTTCACTTCAGGTTTACTGTATCCCTCTGACCTTCTTATTGACGATGAAACTCAGAAATTGCATTGCAAATAAATACAAAAGGCACAATGCCGAATTAAGTTCATGTAGACTGTATCTTCCTACTGTCTATGCTTTGAACCATTCCTGTGCCACTTGTTATGGATACCGATGCTTCATTTCAGGTTTACTGTATCCCTCTGACCTTCTTATTGACGATGAAACACAGAAATTGGATCGGAATTAAATAGAAAAGGCACAATGCCGACTTAAGTACAAGAAGGCTGACTCTTCGTACTGACTATGCTTTGAACCATTCCTGCGACACTAGTTATAGATTCCGATGCTTCACTTCAGGTTTACTGTATCTTTTGGACCTTCGTATTGACGATGAAACACAGAAATTGCATCTGTATTAAATACAACAGGCACAATACCGACATAAGTACAAGAAGACTGACTCTTCTTACTGACTATGTTTGGAACCACTCCTGTGACACTGATTATAGTTTCCGATGCTTCACTTGAGGGTTACTGTATCTCTCTGACCTTCTTATTGACGATGAAACACAGAAATTGCATCGGAATTAAATAGAAAAGGCACAATGCCGACTTATGTACAAGAAGACTGACTCTTCTTACTGACTATATTTGGACCCTTCCTGTAACACTAGTTATAGATTCCGATGCTTCACTCCAGGTTTACTGTATCCCTCTGACCTTCTTATTGACGATGAAACACAGAAATTGCATCGATATTAAATAGAAAAGGCACAATGCCGACTTAAGTACAAGAAGACTGACTCTTCCTACTGTCTATGTTTTGAACTATTCCTGTGACACTAGTTATAGATTCCGATGCTTCACTTCTGGTATACTGTATCCCTCTGACCTTGTTTTTGACGATGATACACAGAAATTGCATCGGAATTGGATACAAAAGGCACAATGCCGACTTTAGTACAAGAAGACTGACTCCTCTTAGTGTCTCTGTTTTGAACCATTCCTGTGACATAAGTTATAGATTCCGATGCTTCACTTCAGGTTTACTGTATCTCTTGGACGTTCTTATTGACGATGAAACACAGAAATTGCATCGGAATTAAATACAAAGGGCACAATGCCGACTTAAGTACAAGAAGACTAACTCTTCTTACTGACTATGATTTGAACCATTCCTGTGACACTAGTTAGAGATTCCGATGCTTCACTTCAGGTTTACTGTATCCCTCTGACCTTCTTATTGACGATGAAACTCAGAAATTGCATTGCAAATAAATACAAGAGGCACAATGCCGACTTAAGTGCATGTAGACTGAATCTTCCTACTGTCTATGCTTTGAACCATTCCTGTGCCACTAGTTATGGATTCCGATGCTTCATTTCAGGTTTACCGTATCCCACTGACCTTCTTATTGACGATGAAACACAGAAATTAGATCGGAATTAAATACAAAAGGCATATTGCCGACTTAAGTACAAGAAGACTGACTCTTCCTACTGTCTATGTTTTGAACCACTCCAGTGACACTAGTTATAGATTCCGATGCTTCACTTCAGGTTTACTGTCTCCCTCTGACCTTCTTTTTGACGATGAAACACAAAAATTGCATCGGAATTAAATACAAAAGGCACAATGCCGACTGAAGTACAAGTAGACTGACTCTTCTTATTGTCTATGTTTTGAACCATTCCTGTGTCTCTTATTATAGATTCCGATGCTTCACTTCAGGTTTACTGTGTGCCTTGGACCTTCGTTTTGACGATGAAACACAGAAATTGCATTGGAATTAAATACAAAAGGCACAATGCCGACTTCAGTACAAGAAGACTGACTCCTCTTAGTGTCTATGTTTTGAACCATTCCTGTGCCATAAGTTATAGATTCCGATGCTTCATTTCAGGTTTACTCTATCCCTTGGACCTTCTTATTGACGATGAAACACAGAAATTGCATCGGAATTAAATAGAAAAGGCTCAATGCCGACTTAAGTACAAGAAGATTGACTCTTCCTACTGTCTATGATTTGAACCATTCCTGTGACACTAGTTATAGATTCCGATGCTTCACCTCAGGTTCACTGTATCCCTCTGACCGTCTTATTGACGATGAAACACAGAAATTACATCGGAAGTAATTAGAAAAGGCACAATGCCGACTTAAGTACAAGCAGACTGACTCTTCCTACCGTCTATGTTTTGAACCATTCCTGTGACACTAATTATAGATTCCAATGCTTCACTTCAGGTTTACTGTCTCCCTCTGACCTTCTTTTTGACGATGAAACACAGAAATTGCATCGGAATTAAATACAAAAGGCACAATGCCGACTGAAGTACAAGTAGACTGACTCTTCTTATTGTCTATGTCTTGAACCATTCCTCTGACACTAATTATAGATTCCGATGCTTCACTTCAGGTTTACTGTATCCCTAGGACCTTCGTATTGACGATGAAACACAGAAATTGCATGGGAAATAAATACAAAACGCACAATGCCGACTTAAGTACAAGAAGACTGTCTCTTCCTACTGTCTATGTTTTGAACGATTCCTGTGACATTAGTTATAGATTCCGATGCTTCACTTCAGGTTTACTGTACCCTTTGGACCTTCTTATTGGCGACGAAACAAAGGAATTGCATCGGAATTAAATACAAAAGGCACAATGCCGACTTAAGTACAAGAAGACTAACTCTTCCTACTGACTATGATTTGAACCATTCCTGTGACACTAGTTAGAGATTCCGATGCTTCACTTCAGGTTTACTGTGTCCCTCTGACCTTCTTATTGTCGATGAAACACAGAAATTGCATCGGAATTAAATACAAAAGGCACAATACCGATATTAGTACAAGAAGACTGACTCTTCTTACTGACTATGTTTGGAACCATTCCTGTGACACTAGTTATAGATTCCAATGGTTCACTTGAGGGTTACTGTATCTCTCTGACCTTCTTATTGACGATGAAACACAGAAATTGCATCGGAATTAAATAGAAAAGACAAAATGCCGACTTATGTACAAGAAGACTGACTCTTCTTACTGACTATGTTTTGAACCCTTCCTGTAACACTAGTTATACATTCCAATGCTTCACTCCAGGTTTACTGTATCCCTCTGACCTTCTTATTGACGATGAAACACAGAAATTGCATCGGAATTAAATAGAAAAGGCACAATGATGACTTATGTACAAGAAGACAGACTCTTCTTACTGTCTATGTTTTGAACTATTCCTGTGACACTAGCTATAGATTACGATGCTTCACTTTAAGTTTACTGTATCCCTTGGACCTTCTTATTGACGATGAAACACAGAAATTGCATCGGAATTAAATAGAAAAGGCACAATGCCGACTTAAGTACAAGAAGACTGACTCTTCTTATTGTCTATGTTTTGAACCATTCCTGTGACGCGAGTTACATATTCCGATGCTTCACTTTAGGTTTACTGTATCCCTGTGACCTTCTTATTGACGATGAAACACAGAAATTGCATCGGAATTAAATTGAAAAGGCACAATGCCGACTTAAGTACAAGGAGACTGACTCTTCCTACTGTCTATGATTTGAACCATTCCTGTGACACTAGTTATAGATTCCGATGCTTCACTTCAGGTTTACTGTATCCCTCTGACCTTCTTTTGACGATGAAACACAGAAATTGCATCGGAATTAAATACAAAAGGCACAATGCGGACTTCAGTACAAGAAGACTGACTCCTCTTAGTGTCTATGTTTTGAACCATTCCTGTGACATAAGTTATAGATTCCGATGCTTCATTTCAGGTTTACTCTATCTCTTGGGCCTTTTTATTGACGATGAAACACAGAAATTGCATCGGAATTAAATAGAAAAGGCACAATGCCGACTTAAGTACATGAAGATTGACTCTTCCTACTGTCTATGATTTGAACCATTCCTGTGACACTAGTTATAGATTCTGATGCTTCATCTCAGATTCACTGTATCCCTCTGACCGTCTTATTGACGATGAAACACAGAAATTAATTCGGAATTAAATACAAAAGGCACAATGCCGACTTAGGTACAAGAAGACTGACTCTTCGTAGTGTCTATGCTTTGAACCATTCCTGTGTCGGTAGTTACAGATTCCGATGCTTCATTACAGGTTTACTGTATCCTTTGGACCTTCTTATTGACGATGAAACACAGAAATTGCATCGGAATTAAATAGAAAAGGCACTATGCCGACTTAAGTACAAGCAGACTGACTCTTCCTACCGTCTATGTTTTGAAGCATTCCTGTGACACTAATTATAGATTCCAATGCTTCACTTCAGGTTTTCTGTCTCCCTCTGACCTTCTTTTTGACTATGAAACACAGAATTTGCATCGGAATTAAATACAAAAGGCACAATGCCGACTGAAGTACAAGTAGACTGACTCTTCTTATTGTCTATGTCTTGAACCATTCCTATGACACTAATTATAGATTCCGATGCTTCACTTCAGGTTTACTGTATCCCTTGGACCTTCGTATTGACGATGAAACACAGAAATTGCATCGGAAATAAATACAAAACGCACAATGCCGACTTAAGTACAGGAAGACTGACTCTTCATAGTGTCTATGTTTTGCACCATTCCTGTGACACTAGTTATAGATTCCGATGCTTCACTTCAGGTTTACTGTATCCCTTGGACCTTCTTATTGACGATGAAACTCAGAAATTGCATTGCAAATAAATACAAAACGCACAGTGCCGACTTAAGTGCATGTAGACTGAATCTTCCTACTGTCTATGCTTTGAACCATTCCTGTGCCACTATTTACGGATTCCGATGCTTCATTTCAGGTTTACTGTATCCCTCTGACCTTCTTATTGACGATGAAACACAGAAATTAATTCGGAATTAAATACAAAAGGCACAATGCCGACTTAAGTACAAGAAGACTGACTCTTCGTACTGACTATGTTTTGAACCATTCCTGTGACACTAGTTATAGATTCCGATTTATCACTTCAGGTTTACTGTATCTCTTGGACGTTCGTATTGACGATGAAACACAGAAATTGCATCGGAATTAAATACAAAAGGCACATTACCGACTTAAGTACAAGAAGACTGACTCTTCTTACTGACTATGTTTGGAACCATTCCTGTAACACTAGTTATAGATTCCGATGCTTCACTTGAGGTTTACTGTATCTCTCTGACTTCTTATTGACGATGAAACATAGAAATTGCATCGGAATCAAATAGAAAAGGCACAATGCCGACTTACGTACAAGAAGACTGACTCCTCTTACTGACTATGTTTTGAACCCGTCCTGTAACACTAGTTATAGATTCCGATGCTTCACTCCAGGTTTACTGTATCACTTGGACCTTCTTATTGACGATGAAACACAGAAATTGCATCAGAATTAAATAGAAAACGCACAATGCCGACTTAAGTACAAGAACACTCACTCTTCTTATTGTCCAAGTTTTGAACCATTCCTGTGACGCGAGTTACAGATTCCGATGCCTCACTTCAGGTTTACTGTATCCCTCGGACCTTCTTATTGACGATGAAACACAGAAATTGCATCGGAATTAAATAGAAAAGGCACAATGCCGACTTAAGTACAAGAAGACTGACTCTTCCTACTGTCTATGATTTGAACCATTCCTGTGGCACTAGTTATAGATTCCGATGCTTCACTTCAGGTTTACTGTATCCCTTGGACCGTCTTATTGACAGTGAAACACAGAAATTGAATCGAAATTTAATAGAAAATGCACAATGCCGACTTAAGTACAAGAAGACTGACTCTTCCTACTGGCTATGTTTTGAAGCATTCCTGTGACACTAGTTATAGATTCCGATGCATCACTTCAGGTATACTGTATTCCTCTGACCTTCTATTTGACGATGAAACACAGAAATTGCATCGGAATTAAAAAGAAAAGGCACAATGCCGACTTAAGTACAAGAAGACTGACTCTTCCTACTGTCTATGTTTTGAACCTTTCCTGTGACACTAGTTATAGATTCCGATGCTTCACTTCAGGTTTACTCTATCCCTCTGACCTTCTTTTGACGATGAAACACAGAAATTGCATCGGAATTAAATACATAAGGCACAATGCCGACTTCAGTACAAGAAGACTGACTCTTCTTAATGTCTATGTTTGAACCATTCCTGTGACATTAGTTATAGATTCCGATGCTTCACTTCAGGCTTACTCTATCCCTTGGACCTTCTTATTGACGATGAAACACAGAAATTGCATCGGAATTAAATCGAAAAGGCACAATGCCGACTTAAGTGCATGATGATTGACTCCTCGTACTGACTATGTTTTGAACCATTCCTGAGACACTAGTTATAGATTCCGATTTATCACTTCAGGTTTACTGTATCCCTCTGACCTTCTTATTGACGATGAAACTCAGAAATTGCATTGCAAATAAATACAAAAGGCACAATGCCGACATAAGCGCATGTAGACTGAATCTTCTTACTGTCTATGCTATGAACCATTCCTGTGCCACTAGTTATGGATTCCGATGCTTCATTTCAGGTTTACTGTATCCCTCTGACCTTCTTATTGACGATGAAACACAGATATTAAATCGGAATTAAATTCAAAAGGCACAATGCCGACTTAAGTACAAGAAGACTGACTCTTCTTACTGACTATGTTTGGAACCATTCCTGTAACACTAGTTATAGATTCCCATGTTTCACTTGAGGTTTACTGTATCTCTCTGACCTTCTTGTTGACGATGAAACACAGAAATTGCATCGGAATTAAATAGAAATGGCACAATGCCGACTTATGTACAAGAAGACAGACTCTTCTTACTGACTATGTTTTGAACCCTTCCTGTAACACTAGTTATAGATTCCGATGCTTCACTCCAGGTTTACTGTATCCCTTGGACCTTCTTATTGACGATGAAACACAGAAATTGCATCGGAATTAAATAGAAAACGCACAATGCCGACTTAAGTAAGAAGAGTGACTCTTCATATTGTCTAAGTTTTGAACCATTCCTGTGACGCGAGTTACAGATTCCGATGCTTCACTTCAGGTTTACTGTATCCCTCTGACCTTCTTATTGACGATGAAACACAGAAATTGCATCTGAAATAAATAGAAAAGGCACAATGCCGACTTAAGTACAAGAAGACTAACTCTTCCTACTGTCTATGATTTGAACCATTCCTGTGACACTAGTTATAGATTCCGATGCTTCACTCCAGGTTTACTGTATCCCTCTGACCTTCTTATTGGCGATGAAACACAGTAATTGCATCGGAATTAAATTGAAAAGGGCACAATGCCGACTTACGTACAAGAAGACTGACTCTTCTTATTGTCTATGTTTTGAACCATTCCTGTGACACTAGTTATAGATACCGATGCTCCACTTCAGGTTTACTGTATACGTTGGACCTTCTTATTGACGATGAAACACAGATAGTGCATCGGAATTAAATACAAAAGCCACAATGCCGACTTAAGTACAAGATGACTGACTCCTCTTACTGACTATGTTTTGAGCCATTCCTGTGACACTAGTTATAGATTCCGATGCTTCACTTCAGGTTTACTGAATCCGATGGACCTTCGTATAGACGATGAAACACAGAAATTGCATCGGAATTAAATACAAAATGCACAATGCCGACTTAAGTACAAGAAGACTGACTCTTCCTACTGTCTATGTTTTGAACCATTCCTGTGGCACTAGTTATAGTTTCCGATGCTTCACTTCAGGTTTTCTGTATCCCTGTGACCTTCATATTGACGACGAAACACAGAAATTGCATCGGAATTAAATACAAAAGGCACAATGCCGACTTAAGTACAAGAAGAGAGACGGTTTTTACTGTCTATGTTTTGAACCATTCCTGTGACACTAGTTATAGATTCCGATGCTTCACTTCAGGTTTATTGTATCCCTCTGACCTTCTTATTGACAATGAAATACAGAAATTGCATCGGAATGAAATAGAAAAGGCACAATGATGACTTAAGTACAAGAAGACAGATTCCTCTTACTGTCTATGTTTTGAACTATTCCTGTGACACTAGTTATAGATTCCGATGCTTCATTTCAGGTTTACTGTATCCCTGTGACCTTCATATTGACGACGAAACACAGAAATTGCATCGCAATTAAATACAAAAGGCCCAATGCCGACTTAAGTACAAGAAGAGAGACTGTTTTTACTGTCTATGTTTGAACCATTTCTGTGACACTAATTATAGATTCCGATGCTTCACTTCAGGTTTACTGTATCCCTCTGACCTTCTTCTTGAATATGAAACACAGAATTTGCATCGGAATTAAATAGAAAAGGCACAATGATGACTTAAGTACAAGAAGACAGACTCTTCTTACTGTCTATGTTTTGAACTATTCCTGTGACACTAGTTATAGATTCCGATGCTTCACTTCAGATTTACTGTATCCCTCTGACCTTGTTTTTGACGGTGAAACACAGAAATTGCATCGGAATCAAATAGAAAAGGCACAATGCCGACTTAAGTACAAGAATACTGACTCCTCTTATTGTCTATGTTTTAAACCCTTCCTGTGACACTAGTCATAGATTCCGATGCTTCACTTCACGTTTACTGTATCCCTTGGACCTTATAAATGACGCTGAAACACAAAAATGGCATCGAATTTAAATAGAAAAGGCACAATGCCGACTTAAGTACAAGAAGACTGACTCTTCTTACTGACTATGTTTTGAACCATTCCTGTGACACTAGTTATAGATTCCGATGCTTCACTTCAGGTTTACTCCATCCGTAGGACCTTCTTTTTGACGATGAAACACAGAAATTGCATCTGAACTAAATAGAAAAGGCACAATGCCGACTTAAGTACAAGAAGACTGACTCTTCCTACTGTCTATGTTTTGAACGATTCCTGTGACATTAGTTATAGATTCCGATGCTTCACTTCAGGTTTACTATATCCTTTTGACCTTCTTATTGGCGACGAAACACAGAAATTGGATCGGAATTAATTAGAAAAGGCACAATGCCGACTTAAGTACAAGAAGACTACCTCTTCGTAGTGTCTATGATTTGAACCATTCCTGTGACGGTAGTTACAGATTCCGATGCTTCATTGCAGGTTCACTGTATCCCTTGTACCTTCTTATTGACGATGAAACACAGAAATTGCATCGGAATTAAATAAAAAAGGCACAATGCCGACCTTGGTACAAGAAGACTAACTCTTCTTACTGACTATGTTTTGAACCATTCCTGTGACACTAGTTAGAGATTCCGATGCTTCACTTCAGGTTTACTGTATCCCTCTGACCTTCTTATTGACGATGAAACTCAGAAATTGCATCGCAAATAAATACAAAAGGCACAATGCTGACTTAAGTGCATGTAGACTGAATCTTCCTACTGTCTGTGCTTTGAACCATTCCTGTGCCACTAGTTATGGATTCCGATGCATCAATTCAGGTTTACTGTATCCCTCCGACCTTCTTTTTGACGATGAAACACAGAAATTGCATCGGAATTAAATACAAAAGGCACAATGCCGACTTAAGTACAAGAAGACTAACACTTCTTACTGACTATGTTTTGAACCATTTCTGTGACACTAGTTAGAGATTCCGATGCGTCACTTCAATTTTACTGTATCCCTTTGACCTTCTTATCTGCGATGATACACAGTAATTGCATTGGAATTAAATAAAAAAGGCACAATGCCGACTTAAGTACAAGAAGACTGACTCTTCTTACTGTCTATGTTTTGAACCATTCCAGTGATACTAGTTACAGATTCCGATGCTTCACTTCAGGTTTACTGTATCCCTTGGAACTTCTTATTGTCGATGAAACACAGAAATTGCATCGGAATTAAATACAAAAGGCACAATGCCGACTTAAGTACAAGAAGACTGACTCTTCCTACTGGCTATGTTTTGAACCATTCCTGTGACACTAGTTATAGATTCCGATGCTTCACTTCAGGTATACTGTATTCCTCTGACCTTCTTTTTGACGATGAAACACAGAAATTGCATCGGAATTAAAAAGAAAAGGCACAATGCCGACTTAAGTACAAGAAGACTGACTCTTCCTACTGTCTATGTTTTGAACCTTTCCTGTGACACTAGTTATAGATTCCGATGCTTCACTTCAGGTTTACTCTATCCCTCTGACCTTCTTTTGACGATGAAACACAGAAATTGCATCGGAATTAAATACATACGGCACAATGCCGACTTCAGTACATGAAGACTGACTCTTCTTATTGTCTATGTTTTGAACAATTCCTGTGACATTAGTTATAGATTCCGATGCTTCACTTCAGGCTTACTCTATCCCTTGGACCTTCTTATTGACGATGAAACACAGAAATTGCATCGGAATTAAATCGAAAAGGCACAATGCCGACTTAAGTGCATGATGATTGACTCTTCGTACTGACTATGTTTTGAACCATTCCTGTGACACTAGTTATAGATTCCGATTTATCACTTCAGGTTTACTGTATCTCTTGGACCTTCGTATTGATGATGAAACACAGAAATTGCATCGGAATTAAATACAAAAGGCACAATGCCGACTTAAGTACAAGAAGACTAACTCTTCTTACTGACTATGATTTGAACCATTCCTGTAACACTAGTTAGAGATTCCGATGCTTCACTTCAGGTTTACTGTATCCCTCTGACCTTCTTATTGACGATGAAACTCAGAAATTGCATTGCAAATAAATACAAAAGGCACAATGCCGACTTAAGTGCATGTAGACTGAATCTTCTTACTGTCTATGCTATGAACCATTCCTGTGCCACTAGTTATGGATTCCGATGCTTCATTTCAGGTTTACTGTATCCCTCTGACCTTCTTATTGACGATGAAACACAGAAATTAAATCGGAATTAAATACAAAAGGCACAATGCCGACTTAAGTACAAGAAGACTGACTCTTCTTATTGTCTATGTTTTAAACCATTCCTGTCACACTAGTTATAGATTGCGATGCTTCACTTCACGTTTACTGTATCCCTTGGACCTTATAATTGACGTTGAAACACAAAAATTGCATCGGAATTAAATAGAAAACGCACAATGCCGACTTAAGTACAAGAAGACTCACTCTACTTATTGTCTAAGTTTTGAACCATTCCTGTGACGCGAGTTACAGATTCCGATGCCTCACTTCAGGTTTACTGTATCCCTCTGACCATCTTATTGACGATGAAACACAGAAATTGCATCGGAATTAAATAGAAAAGGCACAATGCCAACTTAAGTACAAGAAGACTGACTCTTCCTACTGTCTATGATTTGAACCACTTCTGTGACACTAGTTATAGATTCCGATGCTTCACTTCAGGTTTACTGTATCCCTTGGACCGTCTTATTGACAATGAAACACAGAAATTGCATCGAAATTAAATAGAAAATGCACAATGCCGACTTAAGTACAAGAAGACTGACTCTTCCTACTGGCTACGTTTTGAACCATTCCTGTGACACTAGTTATAGATTCCGATGCTTCACTTCAGGTATACTGTATTCCTCTGACCTTCTTTTTGACGATGAAACACAGAAATTGCATCGGAATTAAAATGAAAAGGCACAATGCCGACTTAAGTACAAGAAGACTGACTCTTCCTACTGTCTATGTTTTGAACCTTTCCTGTGACACTAGTTATAGATTCCGATGCTTCACTTCAGGTTTACTCTATCCCTCTGACCTTCTTTTGGCGATGAAACACAGAAATTGCATCGGAATTAAATACATAAGGCACAATGCCGACTTCAGTACAAGAAGACTGACTCTTCTTAATGTCTATGTTTTGAACCATTCCTGTGACATTAGTTATAGATTCCGATGCTTCGCTTCAGGCTTACTCTATCCCTTGGACCTTCTTATTGACGATGAAACACAGAAATTGCATCGGAATTAAATCGAAAAGGCACAATGCCGACTTAAGTGCATGATGATTGACTCTTCGTACTGACTATGTTTTGAACCATTCCTGTGACACTAGTTATAGATTCCGATTTATCACTTCAGGTTTACTGTATCTCTTGGACCTTCGTATTGATGATGAAACACAGAAATTGCATCGGAATTAAATACAAAAGGCACAATGCCGACTTAAGTACAAGAAGACTAACTCTTCTTACTGACTATGATTTGAACCATTCCTGTAACACTAGTTAGAGATTCCGATGCTTCACTTCAGGTTTACTGTATCCCTCTGACCTTCTTATTGACGATGAAACACAGAAATTAAATCGGAATTAAATACAAAAGGCACAATGCCGACTTAAATACAAGAAGACTGACTCTTCTTACTGACTATGTTTGGAACCATTCCTGTAACACTAGTTATTGATTCCCATGCTTCACTTGAGGTTAACTGTATCTCTCTGAACTTCTTGTTGACGATGAAACACAGAAATTGCATCGGAATTAAATAGAACAGGCATAATGCCGATTTATGTACAAGAAGACTGACTCTTCTTACTGACTGTGTTTTGAACCCTTCCTGTAACACTAGTTATAGATTCCGATGCCTAACTCCAGGTTTACTGTATCCCTTGGACCTTCTTATTGACGATGAAACACAGAAATTGCATCGGAATTAAATAGAAAACGCACAATGCCGACTTAAGTACAAGAAGACTGACTCTTCATAGTGTCTAAGTTTTGAACCATTCCTGTGACGTGAGTTACAGATTCCGATGCTTCACTTCAGGTTTACTGTATCCCTCTGACCTTCTTATTGACGATGAAACACAGAAATTGCATCGGAAATAAATAGAAAATGCACAATGCCGACTTAAGTACAAGAAGACTAACTCTTCCTACTGTCTATGATTTGAACCTTTCCTGTGACACTAGTTATAGATTCCGATGCTTCACTTCAGGTTTACTGTATCCCTTGGACCGTCTTATTGACAATGAAACACAGAAATTGCATCGAAATTAAATAGAAAAGGCACAATGCCGTCTTAAGTACAAGCAGACTGACCCTTCTTAGAGTACATGTTTTGAACCATTCCTGTGTCGCTATTTACAGATTCCGATGCTTCACTTACGGTTTACTGTATCCCTTGGATTTTGTTATTGACGATGGAACACAGAAATGGCATCGGAATTAAATACAAAAGGCACAATGCCGACTTAAGTACAAGAACACTGACTCTTCCTACTGACTATGTGTTGAACCATTCCTGTGACAATAGTTAGAGATTCCGATGCTTCACTTCAGGTTTACTGTATCCCTCTGACCTTCTTATTGGCGATGAAACACAGTAATTGCATCGGAATTAAATTGAAAAGGGCACAATGCCGACTTACAAACAAGAAGACTGACTCATCTTACTGTCTATGTTTTGAACCATTCCTGTGGCACTAGTTATAGTTTCCGCTGCTTCACTTCAGGTTTTCTGTATCCCTGTGTTCTTCATATTGACGACGAAACACAGAAATTGCATCGGAATTAAATACAAAAGGCACAATGCCGACTTAAGTACAAGAAGAGAGACTGTTTTCACTGTCTATGTTTTGAACCATTTCTGTGACACTAGTTATAGATTCCGATGCTTCACTTCAGGTTTACTGTATCCCTCTGACCTTCTTCTTGACAATGAAACACAGAAATTGCATCGGAATGAAATAGAAAAAGCACAATGATGACTTAAGTACAAGAAGACAGACTCTTCTTACTGTCTATGTTTTGAACTATTCCTGTGACACTAGTTATAGATTCCGATGCTTCACTTCAGGTTTACTGTATCCCTGTGACCTTCATATTGACGACGAAACACAGAAATTGCATCGGAATTAAATACAAAAGGCCCAATGCCGACTTAAGTACAAGAAGAGAGACTGTTTTCACTGTCTATGTTTTGAACCATTTCTGTGACACTAGTTATAGATTCCGATGCTTCACTTCAGGTTTACTGTATCCCTCTGACCTTCTTCTTGACAATGAAACACAGAATTTGCATCGGAATTAAATAGAAAAGGCACAATGATGACTTAAGTACAAGAAGACAGACTCTTCTTACTGTCTATGTTTTGAACTATTCCTTTGACACTAGTTATAGATTCCGATGCTTCACTTCAGGTTTACTGTATCCCTTGGACCTTCTTATTGACGATGAAACACAGAAATTGCATCGGAATCAAATACAGAAGGCACAATGCCGACATAAGTACAAGAAGACTGTCTCTTCCTACTGTCTATGTTTTGAACCATTCCTGTGACACTAGTTATAGATTCCGATGCTTCACTTCAGGTTTACTGTATCCATTGGACCGTCTTATTGACGATGAAACACAGAAATTGCATCGGAATTAAATAGAAAAGGCACAATGCCGACTTAAGTACAAGAAGACTGACTCTTCCTACTGTCTATGTTTTGAACCATTCCTGTGAATCTAGTTATAGGTTCCGATGCTTCACTTCAGGTTTACTGTATCCCTCTGACCTTCTTTTTGACGGTGAAACACAGAAATTGCATCGGAATCAAATAGAAAAGGCACAATGCCGACTTAAGTACAACAAGACTGACTCCTCTTATTGTCTATGTTTTAAACCATTCCTGTGACACTAGTTATAGATTCCGATGCCTCACTTCAGGTTTACTGTATCCCTTGGACCTTATAATTGACGCTGAAACACAAAAATGGCATCGAATATAAATAGAAAAGGCACAATGCCGACTTAAGTACAAGAAGACTGACTCTTCTTACTGACTATGTTTTCAACCATTCCTTTGACACTAGTTATAGATTCCGATGCTTCACTTCAGGTTTACTCCATCCCTTGGACCTTCTTTTTGACGATGAAACACAGAAATTGCATCTGAACTAAATACAAAAGGCACAATGCCGACTTAAGTACAAGAAGACTGACTCTTCCTACTGTCTATGTTTTGAACGATTCCTGTGACATTAGTTATAGATTCCGATGCTTCACTTCAGGTTTACTGTGACCTTTGGACCTTTTTATTTTCGACGAAACACAGAAATTGGATCGGAATTAATTAGAAAAGGCACAATGCCGACTTAAGTACAAGAAGACTGACTCTTCGTAGTGTCTATGATTTGAACCATTCCTGTGACGGTAGTTACAGTTTCCGATGCTTCATTGCAGGTTCACTGTATCCCTTGTACGTTCTTATTGACAATGAAACACAGAAATTGCATCGGAATTAAATAAAAAAGGCACAAAGCCGACTTTGGTACAAGAAGACTAACTCTTCTTACTGACTATGTTTTGAACCATTCCTGTGACACTAGTTAGAGATTACGATGCTTCACTTCAGGTTTACTGTATCCCTCTGACCTTCTTATTGACGATGAAACTCAGAAATTGCATCGCAAATAAATACAAAAGGCACAATGCCGACTTAAGTGCATGTTGACTGAATCTTCCTACTGTCTGTGCTTTGAACCATTCCTGTGCCACTAGTTATGGATTCCGATGCATCATTTCAGGTTTACTGTATCCCTCCGACCTTCTTTTTGACGATGAAACACAGAAATTGCATCGGAATTAAATACAAAAGGCACAATGCCGACTTAAGTACAAGAAGACTAACACTTCTTACTGACTATGTTTTGAACCATTCCTGTGACACTAGTTAGAGATTCCGATGCGTCACTTCAATTTTACTGTATCCCTTTGACCTTCTTATCTGCGATGATACACAGTAATTGCATTGGAATTAAATAGAAAAGGCACAATGCCGACTTAAGTACAAGAAGACTGACTCTTCTTACTGTCTATGCTTTGAACCATTCCAGTGATACTAGTTACAGATTCCGATGCTTCACTTCAGGTTTACTGTATCCCTTGGACCTTCTTATTGTCGATGAAACACAGAAATTGCATCGGAATTAAATACAAAAGGCACAATGCCGACTTAAGTACTAGAAGACTGACTCTTCCTACTGTCTATGTTTTCAACGATTCCTGTGACATTAGTTATAGTTTCCGATGCTTCCCTTCAGGTTTACTGTATCCTTTGGACCTTCTTATTGGCGACGAAACACAGAAATTGCATCGGAATTAATTAGAAAGGGCACAATGCCGACTTAAGTACAAGAAGATTGACAATTCGTAGTGTCTATGTTTTGAACCATTCCTGAGACGGTAGTTACAGATTCCGATGCTTCATTACAGTTTCACTATGTCCCTTGGACCTTCTTATTAACGATGAAACACAGAAATTGCATCGGAATAAAATACAAAAGGCACAATGCCGACTTTGGTACAAGAAGACTAGCTCTTCTTACTGACTATGTTATGAACCATTCCTGTGACACTAGTTATAGATTCCGATGCTTCACTTCAGGTTTACTGTATCCATTGGACCGTCTTATTGATGATGAAACACAGAAATTGCATCGGAATTAAATAGAAAAGGCACAATGCCGACTTAAGTACAAGAAGACTGACTCTTCCTACTGTCTATGTTTTGAACCATTCCTGTGACACTAGTTATAGATTCCGATGCTTCACTTCAGGTTTACTGTATCCCTCTGACCTTCTTTTTGACGATGAAACACAGAAATTGCATCGGAATTAAAAAAAAAGGCACAATGCCGACTTAAGTACAAGAAGACTGACTCTTCCTACTGTCTATGTTTTGAACCATTCCTGTGACACCAGTTACAGATTCCGATGCTTCACTTCAGGTTTACTGTATCCCTCTGGCCTTCTTTTTGACGATGAAACACAGATATTGCATCTTAATTAAACACAAAAGGCACAATGCCGACTTAAGTACAAGTAGACTGACTCTTCTTATTGTCTACGTTTTAAACCATTCCTGTGACACTAGTTATAGATTGCGATGCTTCACTTCAGGTTTACTGTATCCCTTGGACCTTATAATTGACGTTGAAACACAAAAATTGCATCGGAATTAAATAGAAAAGTCACAATGCCGACTTAAGTACAAGAAGACTGACTCCTCTTCCAGACTATGTTTTGAACCATTCCTGCGACACTAGTCATAGATTCCGATGCTTCACTTCAGGTTTACTCCATCCCTAGGACCTCCTTATTGACGATGAAACACAGAAATTGCATCGGAATTAAATACAAAAGGCACAATGCCGACATAAGTACAAGAAGACTGACTCTTCCTACTGTCTATGTTTTGAACGATTCCTGTGACGTTAGTTATAGATTCCGATGGTTAACTTCAGGTTTACTGTATCTTTTGGACCTTCTTATTGGCGTTGAGACACAGAAATTGCATCGGAATTAATTAGAAAAGGCACAATGCCGACTTAAGTACAAGAAGACTGACTCTTCGTAGTGTCTATGTTTTGAACCATTCCTGTGACACTAGTTAGAGATTTCGATGCTTCACTTCAGGTTTCTGTATCCCTCTGACCTTCTTATTGACGATGAAACTCGTAAATTGCATCGCAAATAAATACAAAAGGCACAATGCCGACTTAAGTGCATGTAGACTAAATCTTCCTACTGTCTCTGCTTTGAACCATTGCTGTGCCACTAGTTATGGATTCCGATGCATCATTTCAGGTTTACTGTATCCCTCCGACCTTCTTTTTGACGATGAAACACATAAATTGCATCGGAATTAAATACAAAAGGCACAATGCCGACTTAAGTACAAGAAGACTAACACTTCTTACTGACTATGTTTTGAACCATTCCTGTGACACTAGTTAGAGATTCCGATGCGTCACTTCAATTTTACTGTATCCCTTTGACGTTCTTTTCTGCGATGATACACAGTAATTGCATGGGAATTAAATAGAAAAGGCACAATGACGACTTAAGTACAAGAAGACTGACTCTTCTTACTGTCTATGTTTTGAACCATTCCTGTGATACTAGTTACAGATTCCGATGCATCACTTCAGGTTTACTGTATCCCTTGGACCTTCTTATTGTCGATAAAACACAAAAATTGCATCGGAATTAAATACAAAAGGCACAATGCCGACTTAAGTACAAGAAGACTGACTCTTCCTACTGTCTATGTTTTCAACGATTCCTGTGACATTAGTTATAGATTCCGATGCTTCCCTTCAGGTTTACTGTATCCTTTGGACCTTCTTATTGGCGACGAAACACAGAAATTGCATCGGAATTAATTAGAAAGGGCACAATGCCGACTTAAGTACAAGAAGACTGACTCTTCGTAGTGTCTATGTTTTGAACCATTCCTGAGACGGTAGTTACAGATTCCGATGCTTCATTACAGTTTCACTATATCCCTTGGACCTTCTTATTGACGATGAAACACAGAAATTGCATCGGAATTAAATACAAAAGGCACAATGCCGACTTTGGTACAAGAAGACTAACTCTTCTTACTGACTATGTTATGAACAATTCCTGTGACACTAGTTATAGATTCCGATGCTTCACTTCAGGTTTACTGTATCCATTGGACCGTCTTATTGATGATGAAACACAGAAATTGCATCGGAATTAAATAGAAAAGGCACAATGCCGACATAAGTACAAGAGGACTGACTCTTCCTACTGTCTATGTTTTGATCCATTCCTGTGACATTAGTTATAGATTCCGACGCTTCACTTCAGGTTTACTGTATCCCTCTGACCTTTTTGACGATGAAACACAGAAATTGCATCTTAATTAAGTACAAAAGGCACAATGCCGACTTAAGTACAAGTAGACTGACTCTTCTTATTGTCTATGTTTTAAACCATTCCTGTGACACTAGTTATAGATTGCGATGCTTCACTTCAGGTTTACTGTATCCCTTGGACCTTATAATTGACGTTGAAACACAATAATTGCATCGGAATTAAATAGAAAAGGCACAATGCCGACTTAAGTACAAGAAGACTGACTCTTCTTCCAGACTATGTTTTGAACCATTCCTGTGACACTAGTTATAGATTCCGATGCTTCACTTCAGGTTTACTCCATCCCTAGGACCTTCTTATTGACGATGAAACACAGAAATTGCATCGGAATTAAATACAAAAGGCACAATGCCGACTTAAGTACAAGAAGACTGACTCTTCCTACTGTCTATGTTTTGAACGATTCCTGTGACATTAGTTATAGATTCCGATGGTTCACTTCAGGTTTACTGTATCCTTTGGACCTTCTTATTGGCGACGAAACACAGAAATTGCATCGGAATTAAATTGAAAAGGCACAATGCCGACTAAAGTACAAGAAGACTGACTCTTCGTAGTGTCTATGTTTTGAACCATTCCTGTGACGGTAGTTACAGATTCCGATGCTTCATTACAGGTTTACTGTATCCCTTGGATCTTCTTATTGACGATGAAACACAGATATTGCATCGGAATTAAATACAAAAGGCACAATGCCGACTTAAGTACAAGAAGACTAACACTTCTTACTGACTACGTTTTGAACCATTCCTGTGACACTAGTTAGAGATTCCGATGAGTCACTTCAATTTTACTGTATCCCTTTGACCTTCTTATCTGCGATGATACACAGTAATTGCATTGGAATTAAATAGAAAAGGCACAATGCCGACTTAAGTACAAGAACACTGACTCTTCTTACTGTCTAAGTTTTTGAACCATTCCTGTGACGCGAGTTACAGATTCCGATGCTTCACTTCTGGTTTACTGCATCCCTCTGACCTTCTTATTGACGATGAAACACAGAAATTGCATCGGAATTAAATAGAAAAGGCACAATGCCGACTTAAGTACAAGAAGACTGACTCTTCCTACTGTCTACGTTTTGAACAATTCCTGTGGCACTAGTTATAGATTCCGATGCTTCACTTCAGGTTTACTGTATCCCATGGACCGTCGTAAAGACGATGAAACACAGAAATTGCATCGGAATTAAGTACAAAAGGCACAATGCCGACTTAAGTACAAGAAGACTGACTCTTCTTACTGACTATGTTTTGAACCATTCCTGTGACACTAGTTATAGATTCCGATGGTTCACTTCAGGTTTACTCCATCCCTAGGACCATCTTTTTGACGATGAAACACAGAAATTGCATCGGAATTAAATGCAAAAGGCACAATGCCGACTCAAGTACAAGAAGAGAGACTGTTTTTACTGTCTATGTTTTGAACCATTCCTGTGACACTAGTTATAGATTCCGATGCTTCACTTCAGGTTTACTGTATCCCTCTGACCTTCTTATTGACAATGAAATACAGAAATTGCATCGGAATTAAATAGTAAAGGAACAATGATGACTTAAGTACAAGAAGACAGACTCTTCTTACTGTCTATGTTTTGAACTACTCCTGTGACACTAGTTATAGATTCCGATGCTTCACTTCAGGTTTACTGTATCCCTGTGACCTTCATATTGACGACGAAACACAGAAATTGCATCGGAATTAAATACAAAAAGCCCAATGCCGACTTAAGTACAAGAAGAGAGACTGTTTTTAGTGTCTATGTTTTGAACCATTTCTGTGACACTAGTTATAGATTCCAATGCTTCACTTCAGGTTTATTGTATCCCTCTGACCTTCTTCTTGACAATGAAACACAGCATTTGCATCGGAATTAAATAGAAAAGGCACAATGATGACTTATGTACAAGAAGACAGACTCTTCTTACTGTCTATGATTTGAACTATTCCTGTGACACTAGTTATTGATTCCGATGCTTCACTTCAGGTTTACTGTATCCCTTGGACCTTCTTATTGATGATGAAACACAGAAATTGCATCGGAATTAAATAGGGAAGGCACAATGCCGACATAAGTACAAGAAGTCTGTCTCTTCCTACTGTCTATGTTTTGAACCATTCCTGTGACACTAGTTATAGATTCCGATGCTTCACTTCCGGTTTACTGTATCCATTGGACCGTCTTATTGACGATGAAACACAGAAATTGCATCGGAATTAAATAGAAAAGGCACAATGCCGACTTAAGTACAAGAAGACTGACTCTCCCTACTGTCTATGTTTTGAACCATTCCTGTGACACTAGTTGTAGGTTAGGATGCTTCACTTCAGGTTTACTGTATCCCTCTGACCTTCTTTTTGACGCTGAAACACAAAAATTGCATCGGAATTAAATAGAAAAGGCACAATGCCGACTTATGTACAAGAAGACTGACTCTTCTTCCAGACTATGTGTTGAACCTTTCCTGTGACACTAGTTATAGATTCCTATGCTTCACTTCAGGTTTACTCCATCTCTAGGACCTTCTTATTGACGATGAAACACGGAAATTGCATCCGAATTAAATACAAAAAGCACAATGACGACTTAAGTTCAAGAAGACTTACTCTTCCTACTGTCTATGTTTTGAACGATTCCTGTGACATTAGTTATAGATTCCGATGCTTCACTTCAGGTTTACTGTATCCTTTGGACCTTCTTATTGGCGACGAAACACAGAAATTGCATGGGAAGTAAATAGAAAAGGCACAATGCCGACTTAAGTACAAGAAGACTGACTCTTCGTAGTGTCTATGATTTGAACCATTCCTGTGACGGAAGTTACAGATTCCGATGCTTCATTACAGGTTTACTGTATCCCTTGGATCTTCTTATTGTCGATGAAACACAGAAACTGCATCGGAATTAAATACACAAGGCACAATGCCGACTTAAGTACAAGAAGACTAACACTTCTTACCGACTATGTTTTGAACCATTCCTGTGACACTAGTTAGAGATTCCGATGCGTCACTTCAAATTTACTCTATCCCTCTGACCTTCTTATTTGCGATGATACACAGTAATTGCATCGGAAATAAATAAAAAAGGCACAATGCCGACTTAAGAACAAGGAGACTGACTCTTCTTACTGTCTATGTTTTGAACCATTCCTGTGACGTGAGTTACAGATTCCGATGCTTCACTTCTGGTTTACTGTATCTCTCTGACCTTCTTATTGACGATGAAACACAGAAATTGCATCGGAATTAAATAGAAAAGGAACAATGCCGACTTAAGTACAAGAAGACTGACTCTTCCTACTGTCTATGTTTTGAACCATTCCTGTAACACTAGTTATAGATTCCGATGCTTCACTTCAGGTTTACTGTATCCCATTGTCCGTCGTAAAGACGATGAAACACAGAAATTGCATCGGAATTAAATAGAAAAGGCACAATGCCGACATAAGTACAAGTAGACTGACTCTTCTTATTGTCTATGCTTTGAACCATTCCTGTGACACTAGTTATAGATTCCGATGCTTCACTTCAGGTTTACTGTATCCCTTGGACCTTCGTATTGACGATGAAACAAAAAAATGGCATCGAACTTAAATAGAAAAGGCACAATGCCGACTTAAGTACAAGAAGACTGACTCTTCTTACTGACTATGTTTTGAACCATTCCTGTGACACAAGTTAGAGATTCCGATGCTTCACTTCAGGTTTACTGTATCCCTCTGACCTCGTTATTGACGATGAAACTCAGAAATTGCATCGCAAATAAATACAAAAAGCACAATGCCGACTTAAGTGCATGTAGACTGAATCTTCCTACTGTCTGTGCTTTGAACCATTCCTGTGCCACTAGTTATGGATTCCGATGCATCATTTCAGGTTTACTGTATCCCTCCGACCTTCTTCTTGACGATGAAACACAGAAATTAAATCGGAATTATATACAACAGGCACAATGCCGACTTAAGTACAAGAAGACTGACTCTTCGTACTGACTGTGTTTTGAACCATTCCTGTGACACTAGTTACAGATTCCGATGTATCACTTCAGGTTTACTGTATCCCTTGGACCTTCTTATTGACGATGAAACACATAAATTGCATCGGAATTAAATACAAAAGGCACAATACCGACTTAAGTACAAGAAGACCGACTCTTCTTAGTGACTATGTTTGGAACCATTCCTGTGACACTAGTTATAGATTCCAATGCTTCACTTGAGGTTTACTGTATCTCTCTGACCTTCTTTTTGACGATGAAACACAGGAATTGCATCGGAATTAAACAGAAAAGGCACAATGCCGACTTCAGTACAAGGTGACTGACTCTTCTTACTGTCTATGTTTTGAACCATTCTTGTGATACTAGTTACAGATTCCGATGCTTCACTTCAGGTTTACTGTATCCCTTGGACCTTCTTATTGTCGATGAAACACAGAAATTGCATCGGAATTAAATACAAAAGGCACAAAGCCGACTTAAGTACAAGAAGACTGACTCTTCCTAGTGTCTATGTTTTGAACGATTCCTGTGACATTAGTTATAGATTCCGATGCTTCACTTCAGGTTTACTGTATCCTTTGGACCTTCTTATTGGCGACGAAACACAGAAATTGCATCGGAATTAATTAGAAAGGGCACAATGCCGACTTAAGTACAAGAAGACTGACTCTTCGTAGTGTCTATGTTTTGAACCATTCCTGAAACGGTAGTTACAGATTCCGATGCTTCATTACAGTTTCACTGTATCCCTTGGACCTTCTTATTGACGATGAAACACAGAAATTGCATCGGAATTAAATACAAAAGGCACAATGCCAACTTTGGTACAAGAAGACTAACTCTTCTTACTGACTATGTTATGAACCATTCCTGAGACACTAGTTATAGATTCTGATGCTTCACTTCAGGTTTACTGTATCCACTGGACCGTCTTATTGATATTGAAACACAGAAATTGCATCGGAATTAAATAGAAAAGGCACAATGCCGACTTAAGTACAAGAAGACTGGCTCTTCCTACTGTCTATGTTTCGAACCATTCCTGTGACACTAGATATAGATTCCGATGCTTCACCTCAGGTTCACTGTATGCCTCTGAGCTTCTTATTGACGATGAAACACAGAAATTGCATCTTAATTAAATACAAAAGGCACAATGCCGACTTAAGTACAAGTAGACTGACCCTTCTTATTGTCTATGTTTTAAACCATTCCTGTGACACTAGTTATAGATTGCGATGCTTCACTTCAGGTTTACTGTATCCCTTGGACCTTATAATTGACGTTGAAACACAAATATTGCATTGGAATTAAGTAGAAAAGGCACAATGCAGACTTAAGTACAAGAAGACTGACTCCACTTCCAGACTATGTTTTCAACCATTCCTGTGACACTAGTTAAAGATTCCGATGCTTCACTTCAGGTTTACTCCATCCCTAGGACCTTCTTATTGACGATGAAACACAGAAATTGCATCGGAATTAAATACAAAAGGCACAATGCCGACTTAAGTACAAGAAGACTGACTCTTCCTACTGTCTATGTTTTGAACGATTCCTGTGACATTAGTTATAGATTCCGATGGTTCACTTCAGGTTTACTGTATCCTTTGGACCTTCTTATTGGCGACGAAACACAGAAATTGCATCGGAATTAAATAGAAAAGGCACAATGCCGACTAAAGTACAAGAAGACTGACTCTTCGTAGTGTCTATGTTTTGAACCATTCCTGTGACGGTAGTTACAGATTCCGATGCTTCATTACAGGTTTACTGCATCCCTTGGATCTTCTTATTGACGATGAAACACAGAAATTGCATCGCAATTAAATACAAAAGGCACAATGCCGACTTAAGTACAAGAAGACTAACACTTATTACTGACTATGTTTTGAACCATTGCTGTGACACTAGTTAGAGATTCCGATGCGTCACTTCAATTTTACTGTATCCCTTTGACCTTCTCATCTGCGATGATACACAGTAATTGCATTGGAATTAAATAGAAAAGGCACAATGCCGACTTAAGTACAAGATGACTGACTCTTCTTACTGTCTATGTTTTGAACCATTCCTGTGATACTAGTTACAGATTCCGATGCTTCACTTCAGGTTTACTGTATCCCTTGGACCTTCTCATTGGCGATGAAACACAGAAATTGCATCGGAATTAAATACAAAAGGCACAATGCCGACTTAGATACAAGAAGACAGACTCTTCTTACTGTCTATGATTTGAACTATTCCTGTGACACTAGTTATAGATTCCGATGCTTCACTTCAGGTTTACTGTATCCCTTGGACCTTCTTATTGATGATGAAACACAGAAATTGCATCGGAATTAAATACAAAAGGCACAATGCCAACTTTGGTACAAGAAGACTAACTCTTCTTACTGACTATGTTATGAACCATTCCTGAGACACTAGTTATAGATTCTGATGCTTCACTTCAGGTTTACTGTATCCACTGGACCGTCTTATTGATATTGAAACACAGAAATTGCATCGGAATTAAATAGAAAAGGCACAATGCCGACTTAAGTACAAGAAGACTGACTCTTCCTACTGTCTATGTTTCGAACCATTCCTGTGACACTAGATATAGATTCCGATGCTTCACCTCGGGTTCACTGTATGCCTCTGAGCTTCTTATTGACGATGAAACACAGAAATTGCATCTTAATTAAATACAAAAGGCACAATGCCGACTTAAGTACAAGTAGACTGACCCTTCTTATTGTCTATGTTTTAAACCATTCCTGTGACACTAGTTATAGATTGCGATGCTTCACTTCAGGTTTACTGTATCCCTTGGACCTTATAATTGACGTTGAAACACAAATATTGCATTGGAATTAAGTAGAAAAGGCACAATGCAGACTTAAGTACAAGAAGACTGACTCCACTTCCAGACTATGTTTTCAACCATTCCTGTGACACTAGTTAAAGATTCCGATGCTTCACTTCAGGTTTACTCCATCCCTAGGACCTTCTTATTGACGATGAAACACAGAAATTGCATCGGAATTAAATACAAAAGGCACAATGCCGACTTAAGTACAAGAAGACTGACTCTTCCTACTGTCTATGTTTTGAACGATTCCTGTGACATTAGTTATAGATTCCGATGGTTCACTTCAGGTTTACTGTATCCTTTGGACCTTCTTATTGGCGACGAAACACAGAAATTGCATCGGAATTAAATAGAAAAGGCACAATGCCGACTAAAGTACAAGAAGAATGACTCTTCGTAGTGTCTATGTTTTGAACCATTCCTGTGACGGTAGTTACAGATTCCGATGCTTCATTACAGGTTTACTGCATCCCTTGGATCTTCTTATTGACGATGAAACACAGAAATTGCATCGCAATTAAATACAAAAGGCACAATGCCGACTTAAGTACAAGAAGACTAACACTTATTACTGACTATGTTTTGAACCATTGCTGTGACACTAGTTAGAGATTCCGATGCGTCACTTCAATTTTACTGTATCCCTTTGACCTTCTCATCTGCGATGATACACAGTAATTGCATTGGAATTAAATAGAAAAGGCACAATGCCGACTTAAGTACAAGATGACTGACTCTTCTTACTGTCTATGTTTTGAACCATTCCTGTGATACTAGTTACAGATTCCGATGCTTCACTTCAGGTTTACTGTATCCCTTGGACCTTCTCATTGGCGATGAAACACAGAAATTGCATCGGAATTAAATACAAAAGGCACAATGCCGACTTAGATACAACAAGACAGACTCTTCTTACTGTCTATGATTTGAACTATTCCTGTGACACTAGTTATAGATTCCGATGCTTCACTTCAGGTTTACTGTATCCCTTGGACCTTCTTATTGATGATGAAACACAGAAATTGCATCGGAATTAAATAGAGAAGGCACAATGCCGACATAAGTACAAGAAGTCTGTCTCTTCCTACTGTCTATGTTTTGAACCATTCCTGTGACACTAGTTATAGATTCCGATGCTTCACTTCAGGTTTACTGTATCCATTGGACCGTCTTATTGACGATGAAACACAGAAATTGCATCGGAATTAAATAGAAAAGGCACAATGCCGACTTAAGTACAAGAAGACTGACTCTCCCTACTGTCTATGTTTTGAACCATTCCTGTGACACTAGTTGTAGGTTAGGATGCTTCACTTCAGATTTACTGTATCCCTCTGACCTTCTTTTTGAAGCTGAAACACAAAAATTGCATCGGAATTAAATAGAAAAGGCACAATGCCGACTTAAGTACAAGAAGACTGACTCTTCTTCCAGACTATGTGTTGAACCTTTCCTGTGACACTAGTTATAGATTCCTATGCTTCATTTCAGGTTTACTCCATCTCTAGGACCTTCTTATTGACGATGAAACACGGAAATTGCATCCGAATTAAATACGAAAAGCACAATGACGACTTAAGTTCAAGAAGACTTACTCTTACTACTGTCTATGTTTTGAACGATTCCTGTGACATTAGTTATAGATTCCGATGCTTCACTTCAGGTTTACTGTATCCTTTGGACCTTCTTATTGGCGACGAAACACAGAAATTGCATCGGAATTAAATAGAAAAGGCACAATGCCGACTTAAGTACAAGAAGACTGACTCTTCGTAGTGTCTATGTTTTGAACCATTCCTGTGACGGTAGTTACAGATTCCGATGCTTCATTACAGGTTTACTGTATCCCTTGGATCTTCTTATTGTCGATGAAACACTGAAATTGCATCGGAATTAAATACACAAGGCACAATGCCGACTTAAGTACAAGAAGACTAACACTTCTTACCGACTATGTTTTGAACCATTCCTGTGACACTAGTTAGAGATTCCGATGCGTCACTTCAAATTTACTCTATCCCTCTGACCTTCTTATTTGCGATGATACACAGTAATTGCATCGGAAATAAATAGAAAAGGCACAATGCCGACTTATGAACAAGGAGACTGACTCTTCTTACTGTCTATGTTTTGAACCATTCCTGTGACGTGAGTTACAGATTCCGATGCTTCACTTCTGGTTTACTGTATCCCTCTGACCTTCTTATTGACGATGAAACACAGAAATTGCATCGGAATTAAATAGAAAAGGAACAATGCCGACTTAAGTACAAGAAGACTGACTCTTCCTACTGTCTATGTTTTGAACCATTCCTGTAACACTAGTTATAGATTCCGATGCTTTACTTCAGGTTTACTGTATCCCATTGTCCGTCGTAAAGACGATGAAACACAGAAATTGCATCGGAATTAAATAGAAAAGGCACAATGCCGACATAAGTACAAGTAGACTGACTCTTCTTATTGTCTATGCTTTGAACCATTCCTGTGACACTAGTTATAGATTCCGATGCTTCACTTCAGGTTTACTGTATCCCTTGGACCTTCGTATTGACGATGAAACACAAAAATGGCATCGAACTTAAATAGAAAAGGCACAATGCCGACTTAAGTACAAGAAGACTGACTCTTCTTACTGACTATGTTTTGAACCATTCCTGTGACACAAGTTAGAGATTCCGATGCTTCACTTCAGGTTTACTGTATCCCTCTGACCTCGTTATTGACGATGAAACTTAGAAATTGCATCGCAAATAAATACAAAAAGCACAATGCCGACTTAAGTGCATGTAGACTGAATCTTCCTACTGTCTGTGCTTTGAACCATTCCTGTGCCACTAGTTATGGATTCCGATGCATCATTTCAGGTTTACTGTATCCCTCCGACCTTCTTCTTGACGATGAAACACAGAAATTAAATCGGAATTAAATACAACAGGCACAATGCCGACTTAAGTACAAGAAGACTGACTCTTCGTACTGACTATGTTTTGAACCATTCCTGTGACACTAGTTACAGATTCCGATGTATCACTTCAGGTTTACTGTATCCCTTGGACCTTCTTATTGACGATGAAACACATAAATTGCATCGGAATTAAATACAAAAGGCACAATACCGACTTAAGTACAAGAAGACCGACTCTTCTTAGTGACTATATTTGGAACCATTCCTGTGACACTAGTTATAGATTCCAATGCTTCACTTGAGGTTTACTGTATCTCTCTGACCTTCTTTTTGACGATGAAACACAGGAATTGCATCGGAATTAAACAGAAAAGGCACAATGCCGACTTCAGTACAAGGTGACTGACTCTTCTTACTGTCTTTGTTTTGAACCATTCTTGTGATACTAGTTACAGATTCCGATGCTTCACTTCAGGTTTACTGTATCCCTTGGACCTTATAATTGACGTTGAAACACAAAAATTGCATTGGAATTAAGTAGAAAAGGCACAATGCAGACTTAAGTACAAGAAGACTGACTCCACTTCCAGACTATGTTTTCAACCATTCCTGTGACACTAGTTATAGATTCCGATGCTTCACTTCAGGTTTACTCCATCCCTAGGACCTTCTTATTGACGATGAAACACAGAAATTGCATCGGAATTAAATACAAAAGGCACAATGCCGACTTAAGTACAAGAAGACTGACTCTTCCTACTGTCTATGTTTTGAACGATTCCTGTGACATTAGTTATAGATTCCGATGGTTCACTTCAGGTTTACTGTATCCTTTGGACCTTCTTATTGGCGACGAAACACAGAAATTGCATCGGAATTAAATAGAAAAGGCACAATGCCGACTAAAGTACAAGAAGACTGACTCTTCGTAGTGTCTATGTTTTGAACCATTCCTGTGACGGTAGTTACAGATTCCGATGCTTCATTACAGGTTTACTGTATCCCTTGGATCTTCTTATTGATGATGAAACACAGAAATTGCATCGGAATTAAATAGAGAAGGCACAATGCCGACATAAGTACAAGAAGTCTGTCTCTTCCTACTGTCTCTGTTTTGAACCATTCCTGTGACACTAGTTATAGATTCCGATGCTTCACTTCAGGTTTACTGTATCCCTTGGATCTTCTTATTGATGATGAAACACAGAAATTGCATCGGAATTAAATAGAGAAGGCACAATGCCGACATAAGTACAAGAAGTCTGTCTCTTCCTACTGTCTATGTTTTGAACCATTCCTGTGACACTAGTTATAGATTCCGATGCTTCACTTCAGGTTTACTGTATCCATTGGACCGTCTTATTGACGATGAAACACAGAAATTGCATCGGAATTAAATAGAAAAGGCACAATGCCGACTTAAGTACAAGAAGACTGACTCTCCCTACTGTCTATATTTTGAACCATTCCTGTGACACTACTTGTAGGTTAGGATGCTTCACTTCAGATTTACTGTATCCCTCTGACCTTCTTTTTGAAGCTGAAACACAAAAATTGCATCGGAATTAAATAGAAAAGGCACAATGCCGACTTAAGTACAAGAAGACTGACTCTTCTTCCAGACTATGTGTTGAACCTTTCCTGTGACACTAGTTATAGATTCCTATGCTTCACTTCAGGTTTACTCCATCTCTAGGACCTTCTTATTGACGATGAAACACGGAAATTGCATCCGAATTAAATACGAAAAGCACAATGACGACTTAAGTTCAAGAAGACTTACTCTTACTACTGTCTATGTTTTGAACGATTCCTGTGACATTAGTTATAGATTCCGATGCTTCACTTCAGGTTTACTGTATCCTTTGGACCTTCTTATTGGCGACGAAACACAGAAATTGCATCGGAATTAAATAGAAAAGGCACAATGCCGACTTAAGTACAAGAAGACTGACTCTTCGTAGTGTCTATGTTTTGAACCATTCCTGTGACGGTAGTTACAGATTCCGATGCTTCATTACAGGTTTACTGTATCCCTTGGATCTTCTTATTGTCGATGAAACCCAGAAATTGCATCGGAATTAAATACACAAGGCACAATGCCGACTTAAGTACAAGAAGACTAACACTTCTTACCGACTATGTTTTGAACCATTCCTGTGACACTAGTTAGAGTTTCCGATGCGTCACTTCAAATTTACTCTATCCCTCTGACCTTCTTATTTGCGATGATACACAGTAATTGCATCGGAAATAAATAGAAAAGGCACAATGCCGACTTATGAACAAGGAGACTGACTCTTCTTACTGTCTATGTTTTGAACCATTCCTGTGACGTGAGTTACAGATTCCGATGCTTCACTTCTGGTTTACTGTATCCCTCTGACCTTCTTATTGACGATGAAACACAGAAATTGCATCGGAATTAAATAGAAAAGGAACAATGCCGACTTAAGTACAAGAAGACTGACTCTTCCTACTGTCTATGTTTTGAACCATTCCTGTAACACTAGTTATAGATTCCGATGCTTCACTTCAGGTTTACTGTATCCCATTGTCCGTCGTAAAGACGATGAAACACAGAAATTGCATCGGAATTAAATAGAAAAGGCACAATGCCGACATAAGTACAAGTAGACTGACTCTTCTTATTGTCTATGCTTTGAACCATTCCTGTGACACTAGTTATAGATTCCGATGCTTCACTTCAGGTTTACTGTATCCCTTGGACCTTCGTATTGACGATGAAACACAAAAATGGCATCGAACTTAAATAGAAAAGGCACAATGCCGACTTAAGTACAAGAAGACTGACTCTTCTTACTGACTATGTTTTGAACCATTCCTGTGACACAAGTTAGAGATTCCGATGCTTCACTTCAGGTTTACTGTATCCCTCTGACCTCGTTATTGACGATGAAACTCAGAAATTGCATCGCAAATAAATACAAAAAGCACAATGCCGACTTAAGTGCATGTAAACTGAATCTTCCTACTGTCTGTGCTTTGAACCATTCCTGTGCCACTAGTTATGGATTCCGATGCATCATTTCAGGTTTACTGTATCCCTCCGACCTTCTTCTTGACGATGAAACACAGAAATTAAATCGGAATTAAATACAACAGGCACAATGCCGACTTAAGTACAAGAAGACTGACTCTTCGTACTGACTATGTTTTGAACCATTCCTGTGACACTAGTTACAGATTCCGATGTATCACTTCAGGTTTACTGTATCCCTTGGACCTTCTTATTGACGATGAAACACATAAATTGCATCGGAATTAAATACAAAAGGCACAATACCGACTTAAGTACAAGAAGACCGACTCTTCTTAGTGACTATGTTTGGAACCATTCCTGTGACACTAGTTATAGATTCCAATGCTTCACTTGAGGTTTACTGTATCTCTCTGACCTTCTTTTTGACGATGAAACACAGGAATTGCATCGGAATTAAACAGAAAAGGCACAATGCCGACTTCAGTACAAGGTGACTGACTCTTCTTACTGTCTATGTTTTGAACCATTCTTGTGATACTAGTTACAGATTCCGGTGCTTCACTTCAGGTTTACTGTATCCCTTGGACCTTCTTATTGTCGATGAAACACAGAAATTGCATCGGAATTAAATACAAAAGGCACAAAGCCGACTTAAGTACAAGAAGACTGACTCTTCCTACTGTCTATGTTTTGAACGATTCCTGTGACATTAGTTATAGATTCCGATGCTTCACTTCAGGTTTACTGTATCCTTTGGACCTTCTTATTGGCGACGAAACACAGAAATTGCATCGGAATTAATTAGAAAGGGCACAATGCCGACTTAAGTACAAGAAGACTGACTCTTCGTAGTGTCTATGTTTTGAACCATTCCTGAGACGGTAGTTACAGATTCCGATGCTTCATTACAGTTTCACTGTATCCCTTGGACCTTCTTATTGACGATGAAACACAGAAATTGCATCGGAATTAAATACAAAAGGCACAATGCCGACTTTGGTACAAGAAGACTAACTCTTCTTACTGACTATGTTATGAACCATTCCTGTGACACTAGTTATAGATTCTGATGCTTCACTTCAGGTTTACTGTATCCACTGGACCGTGTTATTGATATTGAAACACAGAAATTGCATCGGAATTAAATAGAAAAGGCACAATGCCGACTTAAGTACAAGAAGACTGACTCTTCCTACTGTCTATGTTTTAAACCATTCCTGTGACACTAGTTATAGATTGCGATGCTTCACTTCAGGTTTACTGTATCCCTTGGACCTTATAATTGACGTTGAAACACAAAAATTGCATTGGAATTAAGTAGAAAAGGCACAATGCAGACTTAAGTAGAAGAAGACTGACTCCTCTTCCAGACTATGTTTTCAACCATTCCTGTGACACTAGTTATAGATTCCGATGCTTCACTTCAGGTTTACTCCATCCCTAGGACCTTCTTATTGACGATGAAACACAGAAATTGCATCGGAACTAAATACAACAGGCACAATGCCGACTTAAGTACAAGAAGACTGACTCTTCCTACTGTCTATGTTTTGAACGATTCCTGTGACATTAGTTATAGATTCCGATGGTTCACTTCAGGTTTACTGTATCCTTTGGACCTTCTTATTGGCGACGAAACACAGAAATTGCATCGGAATTAAATAGAAAAGGCACAATGCCGACTAAAGTACAAGAAGACTGACTCTTCGTAGTGTCTATGTTTTGAACCATTCCTGTGACGGTAGTTACAGATTCCGATGCTTCATTACAGGTTTACTGTATCCCTTGGATCTTCTTATTGACGATGAAACACAGAAATTGCATCGCAATTAAATACAAAAGGCACAATGCCGACTTAAGTACAAGAAGACTAACACTTATTACTGACTATGTTTTGAACCATTGCTGTGACACTAGTTAGAGATTCCGATGCGTCACTTCAATTTTACTGTATCCCTTTGACCTTCTCATCTGCGATGATACACAGTAATTGCATTGGAATTAAATAGAAAAGGCACAATGCCGACTAAAGTACAAGATGACTGACTCTTCTTACTGTCTATGTTTTGAACCATTCCTGTGATACTAGTTACAGATTCCGATGCTTCACTTCAGGTTTACTGTATCCCTTGGACCTTCTCATTGGCGATGAAACACAGAAATCGCATCGGAATTAAATACAAAAGGCACAATGCCGACTTAAGTACAAGAAGACTGACTCTTCCTACTGTCTATGTTTTCAACGATTCCTGTGACTTTAGTTATAGATTCCGATGCTTCACTTCAGGTTTACTGTATTCTTTGGACCTTCTTATTGGCGACGAAACACAGAAATTGCATCGGAATTAATTGGAAATGGCACTATGCCGACTTAAGTACAAGAAGACTGAATCTTCGTAGTGTCTATGTTTTGAACCATTCCTGAGACGGTAGTTACAGATTCCGATGCTTCATTACAGTTTCACTGTATCCCTTGGACCTTCTTATTGACGATGAAACACAGAAATTGCATCGGAATTAAATACAAAAGGCACAATGCCGACTTTGGTACAAGAAGACTAACTGTTCTTACTGACTATGTTATGAACCATTCCTGTGACACTAGTTATAGATTCCGATGCTTAACTTCAGGTTTACTGTATCCATTGGACCGTCTTATTGATGATGAAACACAGAAATTGCATCGGAATTAAATAGAAAAGGCACAATGCCGACTTAAGTACGAGAAGACTGACTCTTCCTGCTGTCTACGTTTTGAACCATTCCTGTGGCACTAGTTATAGAATCCGATGCTTCACTTCATGTTTACTGCATCCCATGGACCGTCGTAAAGACGATGAAACACAGAAATTGCATCGGAATTAACTACAAAAGGCACAATGCCGACTTAAGTACAAGATGACTGACTCTTCTTACTGACTATGTTTTGAACCATTCCTGTGACACTAGTTATAGATTCCGATGCTTCACTTCAGGTTTACTCCATCCCTAGGAACTTCTTTTTGACGATGAAACACAGAAATTGCATCGGAACTAAATACAACAGGCACAATGCCGACTTAAGTACAAGAAGACTGACACTTCCTACTGTCTATGTTTTGAACGATTCCTGTGACATTAGTTATAGATTCCAATGCTTCACTTCAGGTTTACTGTGTCCTTTGGACCTTCTTATTGGCGACAAAACACAGAAATTGCATCGGAATTAATTAGAAAATGCACAATGCCGACTTAAGTACAAGAAGACTGACTCTTCGTAGTGTCTATGTTTTGAACCATTCCTCTGACGGTTGTTACAGATTCCGATGCTTCATTGCAGGTTCACTGTATCCCTTGTACCTTTTTATTGACGATGAAACACAGATATTGCATCGGAATTAAATACAAAAGGCACAATGCCGACTTTGGTACAAGAAGACTAACTCTTCTTACTGACTATGTTTTGAACCATTCCTGTGACACTAGTTAGAGATTCCGATGCTTCACTTCAGGTTTACTGTATCCCTCTGACCTTCATACTGACGATGAAACTCTGAAATTGCATCGCAAATAAATACAAAAGGCACAATACCGACTCAAGTGCATGTAGACTGAATCTTCCTACTGTCTGTGCTTTGAACCATTCCTGTGCCACTAGTTATGGATTCCGATGCTTCATTTCAGGTTTACTATATCCCTCTGACCTTCTTCTTGACGATGAAACACAGAAATTAAATCGGAATTAAATACAAAAGGCACAATGCCGACTTAAGTACAAGAAGACTAACTCTTCGTACTGACTATGTTTTGAACCATTGCTGTGACACTAGTTATAGATTCCGATGTATCACTTCAGGTTTACTGTATCCCTTGGACCTTCTTATTGACGATGAAACACAGAAATTGCATCGGAATTAAATACAAAATTCACAATACCGACTTAAGTACAAGAAGACTGACTCTTCTTACTGACTATGTTTGGAACCATTCCTGTGACACTAGTTATAGATTCCGATGCTTCATTTGAGGTTTACTGTATCTCTCTGACTTTCTTATTGACTATGAAACACAGAAATTGCAACGGAATTAAGTAGAAAAGGCACAATGCCAACTTATGTACAAGAAGACTGACTCTTCTTACTGTCTATGTTTTGAACCATTCCTGTGACACTAGTTATAGATACCGATGCTCCACTTCAGGTTTACTGTATCCCTTGGACCTTCTTATTGACGATGAAACACAGATAGTGCATCGGAATTAAATGCAAAAGCCACAATGCCGACTTAAGTACAAGAAGACTGACTCTTCTTACTGACTATGTTTTCAACCATTCCTGTGACACTAATTATAGATTCCGATGCTTCACTTCAGGTTTACTGTATCCCTTGGACCTTCGTATAGACGATGAAACACAGAAATTGCATCGGAATTAGCTACAAAAGGCACAATGCCGACTTAAGTACAAGAAGACTGACTCTTCCTACTGTCTATGTTTTGAACCATTCCTGTGACACTAGTTATAGATTCCGATTATTCACTTCAGGTTTACTGTATCCCTGTGACCTTCTTTTTGACGATGAAACACAGAAATTGCATCGGAATTAAACAGATAAGGCACGATGCCGACTTAAGTACAAGAGGACTGACTCTTCTTACTGTCTATGTTTTGAACCATTCTTGTGATACTAGTTATAGATTCCGATGCTTCACTTCAGGTTTACTGTATCCCTTTGACCTTCTTATTGTCGATGAAACACAGAAATTGCTTAGGAATTAAATACAAAAGGCACAATGCCGACTTAAGTACAAGAAGACTGACTCTTCCTACTGTCTATGTTTTGAACCATTCCTGAGACGGTAGTTACAGATTCCGATGCTTCATTACAGTTTCACTGTATCCCTTGGACCTTCTTATTGACGATGAAACACAGAAATTGCATCGGAATTAAATACAAATGGCACAATGAAGTCTTTGGTACAAGAAGACTAACTCTTCTTACTGACTATGTTATGAACCATTCCTGTGACACTAGTTAGAGATTCCGATGCTTCACTTCAGGTTTACTGTATCCCTCTGACCTTCTTTTTGACGATGAAACACAGAAATTGCATCGGAATTAAACAGAAAAGGCACAATGCCGACTTAAGTACAAGAGGACTGACTCTTCTTACTGTCTATGTTTTGAACCATTCTTGTGATACTAGTTATAGATTCCGATGCTTCACTTCTGGTTTACTGTATCCCTTGGACCTTCTTATTGACGATGAAACACAGAAATTGCATCGGAATTAAATATAAAAGGCACAATGCCGACTTAAGTACAAGAAGACTGACTCTTCTTACTGACCGTTTTGAACCATTCCTGTGACACTAGTTATAGATTCCGATGCTTCACTTCAGGTTTACTGTATCCCTTGGACCTTCTTATTGACGATGAAACACAGAAATTGCATCGGAATTAAATAGAAAAGGCACAATGCCGACTTCATTACAAGAAGACTGACTCTTCTTATTGTCTATGTTTTGGACCATTCCTGTGACGCGAGTTACAGATTCCGATGCTTCACTTCAGGTTTACAGTATCCCTCTCACCTTCTTATTGACGATGAAACACAGAAATTGCATCGGAATTAAATAGAAAAGGCACAATGCCGACTTATGTACAAGAAGACTGACTCTTCCTTCTGTCTATGTTTTCAACCATTCCTGTGACACTAGTTATAGATTCCGATGCTTCACTTCAGGTTTACTGTATTTCTTGGACCGTCTTATTGACGATGAAACACAGATATTGCATCGGAATTAAATAGAAAAGGCACAATGCCGACTTAAGTACAAGTAGACTGACTCTTCCTACTGTCTATGTTTGAACCATTCCTGTGACACTAGTTATAGATTCCGATGCTTCACTTCAGGTTCACTGTATGCCTCTGACCTTCTTTTTGACGATGAAACACAGAAATTGCATCGGAATTATAGAAAAGGCACAATGCCGACTTAAGTACAGGAAGACTGACTCTTCCTACTGCCTATGTTTTGAACCACTCCTGTGACACTAGTTATAGATTCCGATGCTTCACTTCAGGTTTATTGTATCCCTCTGACCATCTTTTTGACGATGAAACACAGAAATTGCATCGGAATTAAACAGAAAAGGCACGATGCCGACTTAAGTACAAGAGGACTGACTCTTCTTACTGTCTATAATTTGAACCATTCTTGTGATACTAGTTATAGATTCCGATGCTTCACTTCAGGTTTACTGTATCCCCTGGACCTTCTTATTGACGATGAAACACAGAAATTGCATCGGAATTAAATACAAAAGGCTCAATGCCGACTTAAGTACAAGAAGACTGACTCTTCTTACTGACCGTTTTGAACCATTCCTGTGACACTAGTTATAGATTCCAATGCTTCACTTCAGGTTTACTGTATCCCTGTGACCTTCATATTGACGACGAAACACCGAAATGGCATCGGAATTAAATACAAAAGGTACAATGCCGACTTAAGTACTAGAAGAGTGACTGTTTTTACTGTCCATGTATTGAACCATTCCTGTGACACTAGTTATAGATTCCGATGCTTCACTTCAGGTTTACTGTATCCCTCTGACCTTCTTATTGACGATGAAACACAGAAATTGCATCGGAATTAAATAGTAAAGGCACAATGATGACTTAAGTACAAGAAGACAGACTCTTCTTACTGTCTATGTTTTGAACTATTCCTGTGACACTAGTTATAGATTCCGATGCTTCACTTCAGGTTTACTGTATCCCTTGGACTTTCTTATTGACGATGAAACACAGAAATTGCATCGGAATTAAATAGAAATGGCACAATGCCGACTTCATTACAAGAAGACTGACTCTTCTTATTGTCTATGTTTTGGACCATTCCTGTGACGCGAGTTACAGATTCCGATGCTTCACTTCAGGTTTACAGTTTCCCTCTCACCTTCTTATTGACGATGAAACACAGACATTGCATCGGAATTAAATAGAAAAGGCACAATGCCGACTTATGTACAAGAAGACTGACTCTTCCTTCTGTCTATGTGTTGAACCATTCCTGTGACACTAGTTATAGATTAAGATGCTTCACTTCAGGTTTACTGTATTCCTTGGACCGTCTTATTGACGATGAAACACAGATATTGCATCGGAATTAAATAGAAAACGCACAATGCCGACTTAAGTACAAGAAGACTGACTCTTCCTACTGCCTATGATTTGAACCATTCCTGTGACACTAGTTATAGATTCCGATGCTTCACTTCAGGTTTATTGTATCCCTCTGACCATCTTTTTGACGATGAAACACAGAAATTGCATCGGAATTAAATTCAAAAGGCACAACGATGACTTAAGTACAAGTAGACTGACTCTTCTTATTGTCTGTGTTTTAAACCATTCCTGTGACACTAGTTACAGATGCCGATGCTTCACTTCAGGTTTACTGTATCCCTTGGACCTTCTTATTGACGTTGAAACACAAAAATTGCATCGGAATTAAATAGAAAAGGCACAATGCCGACTTAAGTACAAGAAGACTGACTCTTCTTACTGACTATGTTTTGAATCATTCCTGTGACACTAGTTATAGATTCCGATGCTTCACTTCAGGTTTACTCCATCCCTAGGACCTTCTTATTGACGATAAAACACAGAAATTGCATCGGAACTAAATACAAAAGACACAATGCCGACTTAAGTACAAGAAGACTGACTCTTCCTACTGTCTATGTTTTGAACGATTCCTGTGACATTAGTTACAGATTCCGATGCTTCACTTCAGGTTTACTGTATCCTTTGGACCTTATTATTGGCGACGAAACACAGAAATTGCATCGGAATTAAATAGAAAAGCACAATGCCGACTAAAGTACGAGAAGACTGACTCTTCGTAGTGTCTAAGTTTTGAAACATTCCTGTGACGCTAGTTACAGATTCCGATGCTTCATTACAGGTTTACTGTATCCCTTGGATCTTCTTATTGACGATGAAACACAGAATTTGCATCGGAATTAAATACAGAAGGCACAATGCCGACTTAAGTTCAAGAAGACTAACACTTCTTACTGACTATGTTTTGAACCATTCCTGTGACACTAGTTAGAGATTCCGTTTATTCACTTTAGGTTTACTGTATCCCTATGACCTTCTTATTGATGATGAAACTCAGAAATTGCATCGTAAATAAATACAAAATGAACAATGCCGACTTAAGTGCATGTAGACTGAATCTTCCTACTGTCTATGAATTGAAATATTGCTGTGCTACTAGTTATGGATTCCGATGCTTCATTTCAGGTTTACTGTATCCCTCTCACCTTCTTATTGACGATGAAACACAGAAATTAAATCGGAATTAAATACAAAAGGCACAATGCCGACTTATGTACAAGAAGACAGACTCTTCTTACTGTCTATGTTTTCAGCTATTCCTGTGACACTAGCTATAGATTCCGATGCTTCACTTTAGGTTTACTGTATCTCTTGGACCTTCTTATTGACGATGAAACACAGAAATTGCATCGGAATGAAATAGAAAAGGCACAATGCCGACGTAAGTACAAGAAGACTGACTCTTCTTATTGCTTATGTTTTGAACCATTCCTGTGACGCGAGTTACAGATTCCGATGCTTCATTACAGGTTTACTGTATCCCTTGGATCTTCTTATTGACGATGAAACACAGAATTTGCATCGGAATTAAATACAGAAGGCACAATGCCGACTTAAGTTCAAGAAGACTGACTCATCTTACTGACTGTGTGTTGAACCATTCCTGTGACAATAGTTAGACATTCCGACGCTTCACTTCAGGTTTACTGTATCCCTCTGACCTTCTTATTGGCGATAAAACACAGTAATTGCATCGGAATTAAATTGAAAAGGGCTCAATGCCGACTTACGTACAAGAAGACTGACTCTTCTTAGTGTCTATGTTTTGAACCATTCCTGTGACACTAGTTATAGATACCGATGCTCCACTTCAGGTTTACTGTATCCCTCGGACCTTCTTATTGACGATGAAACACAGATAGTGCATCGGAATTAAATACAAAAGGCACAATGCCGACTTAAGTACAAGAACACTGACTCTTCTTACTGACTATGATTTGAACCATTCCTATGACACTAGTTATAGATTCCGATGCTTCACTTCAGGTTAACTGTATCCCTTGGCCCTTCGTATAGACAGTGAAACACAGAAATTGCATCGGCATTAAATACATAAGGCAAAATGCCGACTTAAGTACAAGAAGAATGACTCTTCCTACTGTCTATGTTTTTAACCATTCCTGTGACACTAGTTATAGATTCCGATTATTCACTTGAGGTTTACTGTATCCCTGTGACCTTCTTTTTGACGATGAAACGCAGAAATTGCATCGGAATTAAATAGAAAAGGCACAATGCCGACTTAAGTACAAGAGGACTGACTCTTCTTACTGTCTATGTTTTGAACCATTCCTGTGATACTAGTTATAGATTCCGATGCTTCGCTTCATGTTTACTGTATCCCTTGGACCCTCTTATTGACGATGAAACACAGAAATTGCATCGGAATTAATTACAAAGGCACAATGCCGCCTTAAGTACAAGTAGACTGACTCTTCTAATTGTCTATGTTTTGAACCATTCCTGTGACACTAGTTATGGATTCCAATGCTTCATTTCAGGTTTACTGTATACTTTAGGCCTTCGTATTGGCGACGAAACACAGAAATGGCATCGGAATTAAATAGTAAAAGCACAATGCCGACTTAAGTACAAGAAGACTGACTCTTCGTAGTGTCTATGTTTTGAACCATTCCTGTGACGGTAGTTACAGATTGCGATGCTTCATTACAGGTTTACTGTATCCCTTGGACCTTCTTATTGACGATGAAACACAGAAATTGCATCGGAATTAAATACAAAAGGCACAATGCCGACTTAAGTACAAAAAGACTAACTCTTCTTACTGACTATGTTTTGAACCATTCCTGTGACACTAGTTATAGATTCCGATGCTTCATTTCAGGTTTACTGCATCCCATTGGATCTTCTTATTGACTATGAAAGACAGATAGTGCATCGGAGTTAAATACAAAAGGCACAATGCCGACTTAAGTACAAGAAGACTGACTCTTCCTACTGTCTATGTTTTGAACCATTCCTGTGACACTAGTTATAGACTCCGATGCCTCACTTCAGGTTTACTGTATCCCATTGACCTTCTTCTTGACGATGAAACACAGAAATTGCATCGGAATTAACTACAAAAGGCACAATGCTGACTTAAGTACAAGAAGACTGAGTCCTCTTACTGTCTATGTTTTGAACCATTCCTGTGACACTAGTTATAGATTCCGATGCTTCACTTCAGGTTTACTGTATCCCTTGGACCTTCTTATTGACGATGAAACACAGAAGTTGCATCTGAATTAAATGGAAAAGGCACAATGCCGACTTAAGTACAAGAAGACTGACTCTTCTTACTGTCTATGTTGTGAACCATTCCTGTGACGGTAGTTACAGATTGCGATGCTTCATTACAGGTTTACTGTATCCCTTGTACCTTCTTATTGACGATGAAACACAGAAATTGCATCGGAATAAAATAGAAAGGGCACAATGCCGATTTAAGTACAAGAAGACTGACTCTATTTACTGACTATGATTTGAACCATTCCTGTGACACTAGTTATAGATTCCGATGCTTCACTTCAGATTTACTGTATGCCTCTGACCATCTTATTGACGATGAAACTCAGAAATTGCATCGCAAATAATTACAAAAGGCACAATGAAGACTAAGTACATGTAGACTGAATCTTCCTACTGTCTGTGATTTGAACCATTCCAGTGACACTTGTTATGGATTCCGCTGCTTCATTTCAGGTTTAATGTATCCCTTGGATCTTATTATTGACTATGAAACACAGATAGTGCATCGGAGTTAAATACAAAAGGCACAATGCCGACTTAAGTACAAGGAGACTGACTCTTCCTACTGTCTATGTTTTGAACCATTCCTGTGACACTAGTTATAGATTCCGATGCTTCTCTTCAGGTTTACTGTTTCACTCTGACCTTCTTTTTGACGATGAAACACAGAAATTGCATCGGAATTAAATAGAAAAGGCACAATGCCGACTTAAGTACAAGAAGACTGACTCTACTTACTGTCTATGTTGTGAAACATTCCTGTGACACTAGTTATAGATTCCGATGCTTCACTTCAGGTTTACTGTATCCCTCTGACCTTCTTATTGACGATGAAACACAGAAATTGCATCGGAATTAAATAGAAGAGGCACATTGAAGATTTAAGTACAAGAATACTGACTCTTCTTACTGACTGTGATTTGAACCATTCCTGTGACACTAGTTACAGTTTCCGATGCTTCACGTAAGGTTTACTGTATCCCTCTGACCTTCTTATTGACGATGAAACATAGAAATTGCATCGGAATGAAATACAAAAGGCACAATGCCGACTTAAGTACAAGAAGACTGACTCTTCCTACTGTCTATGTTTTGAAACATTCCTGTGACACTAGTTATAGATTCCGATGCTTCACTTCAGGTTTACTGTATCCCTCTGACCTTCGTATTGACATGAAACACAGAAATTGCATCGGAATTAAATAGAAATGGCACAATGCCGACTTAAGTACAAGAAGGTTGACTCTTCTTACTGACTGTTTTGAACCAGTCCTGTGACACTAGTTATAGATTCCGATGCTTCAATTCAGGTTTACTGTATCCCTCTGGCGTTCTTATTGACGATGAGACACAGAAATTTCATCGGAATTAAATACAAATGGCACAACGCCGACTTAAGTACAGGAAGACTTACTCTCCTTACTGTCTATGTTTTAAACCATTCCTGTGACTAGTTATGGATTCCGATGCTTCACTTCAGGTTCACTGTATCCCTTGGACCTTCGTATTGACGATGGAACACAGAAATTGCATTGGAATTAAACACAAAAGGCACAATGCCGACTTAAGTACAAGAAGAATGACCCATCTTACTGTCTATGTTTTGAAACATTCCTGTGACTATAGTTATAGATTCCGATGCTTCGCTTCAGGTTTACTGTATCCCTCTGACCTTCTTATTGACGATGAAACACAGAAATTGCATCGGAAATAAATACAAAAGGCACAATGCCGACTTAAGTACAAGAAGACTGACCCTTCTTACTGACTGTTTTGACCCATTCCTGTGACACTAGTTATAGATTCCGATGCTTCACTTCAGGTTTACTGTATCCCTCGGACGTTCTTATTGACGGTGAAACACAGAAATAGCATCGGAATTAAATACAAATGGCATAATGCCGACTTAATTACATAAAGATTGACTCTCCTTACTGTCTATGTTTTGAACCATTCCTGTGATATAGTTATAGATTCCGATGCCTCACTTCAGGTTTACTGTATCCCTTGGACCTTCTTATTGACGATGAAACACAGAAATTGCATCGGAATTAAATACAAAAGGCACAATGCCGACTTAAGTACAAGAAGACTGACTCTTCTTACTGACTGTTTTGAACCATTCCTGTGACACTAGTTATAGATTTCGATGCTTCACTTCAGGTTTACTGTATCCCTCTGACCTTCTTATTAATGATGAAACACAGAAATTACATCGGAATTAAATAGAAAAGGCACAATGCGGACTTAAGTACAAGAAGACTGACTCTTCGTACTGCCTATGTTTTGAACCATTCCTGTGACACTAGTTATAGATTCGGATACTTCACTTCAGGTTTACTGTATCCCTCTGACCTTCGTATTGACGAAGAAACACTGAAATTGCATCGGAATTAGAGACAAAAGGCACAATGCTGACTTAAGTACAAGAAGACTGACTCTTCTTACTAACTGATTTGAAACATTCCTGTGACACTAGTTATCGATTCCAATGCTTCACTTCAGGTTTACTGTATCCCTCTGACGTTCGTTTTGACGTGAGATACAGAAATTGCATCGGAATTAAATACAAATGTCACAATCCCGACTTAAGTACAAGAAGACTGACTCTCCTTACTGTCTATGATTTGAACCATTCCTGTGACACTAGTTATAAATTCCGATGCTTCACTTCAGGTTTACTGTATCCCTTGGACCTTCTTATTGACGATGAAACACAGAAATTGCATCGGAATTAAATACCAAAGGCACAATGCCGACTTAAGTACAAGGAGACTGACCCTTCTTACTGTCCATGTTTTGAACCATTCCTGTGACACTAGTTATAGATTCCGATGCCTCACTTCAGGTTTACCTTATCCCTCTGACCTTCTTACTGACGATGAAACACAGAAATTTCATCGGAATTAAATATGAAAGGCACAATGCCGACTTATGTACAAGAAGACTGACTCTTCTTACTGACTATGATTTGAACCATTCCTGTGACACTAGTTATACATTCCGATGCTTCACTTCAGGTTTACTGTATCCCTCTGACCTTCTCATTGACGATGAAACACAGAAATTGCATCGGAATTAAATACAAAAGGCACAATGCCGACTTAAGTACAAAAAGACTGACCCTTCTTACTGTCTATGCTTTGAACCATTCCTGTGACACTAGTTGTAGATTCCGATGCCTCACTTCAGGTTTACTGTATCTCTCTGACCTTCTTATTGACTATGAAACAAAGAAATTGCATCGGAATTAAATAGAAAACGCACAATGCCGACTTAAGTATAAGAATACTGACTCTTCCTACTGTCTATGTTTTGAACCGTTCCTGTGACACTAATTACAGCTTCCGATGCTTGACTTCAGGGTTACTGTATCCCTCTGACCTTCTCATTGACGATGAAACACAGAAAATGCATCGGAATTAAATAGAAAAAGCACAATGCCGACTTAAGTACAAGAAGACTGACTCTTCTTTCTGATTATGTTTTGAAACATTCCTGTGACACTAGTTATAGATTTCGAAGCTTCACTTCAGGTTTACTGTATCCCTCTGACCTTCTTATTAACGATGAAACACAGAAATTGCATCGGAATTAAATAGAAAAGGCACAATGCGGACTTAAGTACAAGAAGACTGACTCTTTGTACTGCCTATGTTTTGAACCATTCCTGTGACACTAGTTATAGATTCGGATACTTCACTTCAGGTTTACTGTATCCCTCTGACCTTCGTATTGACGAAGAAACACTGAAATTGCATCGGAATTAAAGACAAAAGGCACAATGCTGACTTAAGTGCAAGAAGACTGACTCTTCTTACTGACTGATTTGAAACATTCCTGTGACACTAGTTATCGATTCCAATGCTTCACTTCAGGTTTACTGTATCCCTCTGACGTTCTTTTTGACGTGACACACGGAAATTGCATCGGAATTAAATACAAATGGCACAATGCCGACTTAAGTACAAGAAGACTGACTCTCCTTACTGTCTATGATTTGAACCATTCCTGTGACACTAGTTATAAATTCCGATGCTTCACTTCAGGTTTACTGTATCCCTTGGACCTTCTTATTGACGATGAAACACAGAAATTGCATCGGAATTAAATACCAAAGGCACAATGCCGACTTAAGTACAAGGAGACTGACCCTTCTTACTGTCCATGTTTTGAACCATTCCTGTGACACTAGTTATAGATTCCGGTGCCTCACTTCAGGTTTACTGTATCCCTCTGACCTTCTTACTGACGATGAAACACAGAAATTTCATCGGAATTAAATACGAAAGGCACAATGCCGACTTAAGTACAAGAAGACTGACTCTTCTTACTGACTATGATTTGAACCATTCCTGTGACACTAGTTATACATTCCGATGCTTCACTTCAGGTTTACTGTATCCCTCTGACTCTCTCATTGACGATGAAACACAGAAATTGCATCGGAATTAAATAGAAAAGGCACAATGCCGACTTAAGTACAAGAAGACTGACTCTTCTTTCTGATTTTGTTTTGAACCATTCCTGTGACACTAGTTATAGATTTCGATGCTTCACTTCAGGTTCACTGTATCCCTTGGACCTTCTTATTGACGATGAAACACAGAAATTGCATTGGAATTAAATACAAAAAGCACAATGCCGACTTAAGTACAAGAAGACTGACCCTTCTTACTGTCTATGTTTTGAACCATTCCTGTGACACTAGTTGTAGATACCGATGGCTCACTTCAGGTTTACTGTATCCCTCTGACCTTCTTATTGACTATGAAACAAAGTAATTGCATCGGAATTAAATAGATAAGGCACAATGCCGACTTAAGTACAAGAAGACTGACTCTTCCTACTGTCTATGTTTTGAACCATTCCTGTGACACTAATTACAGCTTCCGATGCTTGACCTCAGGGTTACTGTATCCCTCTGTCCTTCTCATTGACGATGAAACACAGAAATTGCATCGGAAATAAATAGAAAAGGCACAATGTCTACTTAAGTACAAGAACACTGACTCTTCTTTCTGATTATGTTTTGAACCATTCCTGTGATATAGTTATAGATTCCGATGTTTCACTTCAGGGTTACTGTATCCCTCTGACCTTCTTTTTGACGATGAAACACAGAAATTGCATCGGAATTAAATACAAAAGGCACAATGAAGACTTAAGTACAAGAAGAGGGACTCTTCTTACTGACTGTTTTGAACCATTTCTGTGACACTAGTTATAGTTTCCGATGCGTCACTTCAGGTTTACTGTATCCCACTGACGTTCTTATTGGAGATGAAACACAGAAATTGCATCGGAATTAAATACAAATGGCCCAATGCCGACTTAAGTACATGGAGACTGACTCTCTTTACTGTCTATGTTTTGAACCATTCCTGTGATATAGTTATACGTTCCGATGCTTCACTTCAGGTTTACTGTATCCCTTGGACCTTCTTAATGACGATGAAACCCAGAAATTGCATCGGAATTAAATACAAAAGGCATATTTGCCGACTTAAGTACAAGAAGACTGACCCTTCTTACTGTCTATGATTTGAACCATTCCTGTGACACTAGTTATAGATTCCGATGCCTCACTTCAGGTTTACTGTATCCCTCTGGCCTTCTTATTCACGATGAAACACAGAAATTTCATTGGAATTAAATACAAAAGGCACAACGCCGACATAAGTACAAGAAGACTGACTCTTCTTACTGACTATGATTTGGACCATTCCTGTGACTCTAGTTATACATTACGATGCTTCATTTCAGGTTTACTGTATCCCTCTGTCCTTCTCATTGACGATGAAACACAGAAATTGCATCGGAAATAAATAGAAAAGGCACAATGTCTACTTAAGTACAAGAACACTGACTCTTCTTTCTGATTATGTTTTGAACCATTCCTGTGACACTAGTTATGGATTCCGATGCTTCACTTTAGGTTAACTGTATCCCTTTGACCTTCTTATGGACGATGAAACACAGAAATTGCATCGGAATTAAATAGAAAAGGCACGATGCCGACTTAAGTACAAGAAGACTGACTCTTCTTTCTGATTATGTTTTGAAACATTCCTGTGACACTAGTTATAGATTCCGATGCTTCACTTCAGGTTTACTGTATCCCTTGGACCTTCTTATTGACGATGAAACACAGAAATTGCATCGGAATTAAATAGAAAAGGCCCAATGCCGACTTAAGTACAAGAAGACTGACTCTTCCTACTGTCTATGTTTTGAACCATTCCTGTGACACTAGTTACAGATTCCGATGCTTCACTTCAGGTTTACTGTATCCCTTGGACCTTCTTATTGACGATGAAACACAGAAATTGCATCGGAATTAAATACAAATGGCACAATGCCGACTTAAGTACAAGAAGACTGACTCTCCTTACTGCATATGTTTTGAACCATTCCTGTGATATAATCATAGATTGCGATGCTACACTTCAGGTTTACTGTATCCCTTGGACCTTCTTATTGACGATGAAACACAGAAATTGCATCGGAATTAAATACAAAAGTCTCAATGCCGACTTAAGTACAAGAAGACTGACTCTTCTTACTGACTATGATTTAAACCATTCCTGTGACACTAGTTATACATACCGACGCTTCACTTCAGGTTTATTGTATCCCTCTGTCCTTCTCATTGACGATGAAACACAGAAATTGCATCGGAAATAAATAGAAAAGGCACAATGCCGACTTAAGTACAAGAAGACTGACTCTTCCTACTGTCTATGTTTCAAACCATTCCTGTGACACTAGTTATAGATTCCGATGCTTCACTTCAGGTTTACTGTGTCCCTAGGACCTTCTTATTGACGATGAAACACAGAAATTGCATCGGAATTAAATACAAACGGCACAATGCCGACTTAGGTACAAGAAGACTGGCTCTTCTTACTGACTATGATTTGAACCATTCCTGTGACACTAGTTATAGACTCCGATGCTTCACTTCAGGTATACTTTATCCCTCTGACCTTCGTATTGACGAAGAAACACAGAAATTGCATCGGAATTAAAGACAAAAGGCACAATGCTGACTTAAGTACAAGAAGACTGACTCTCCTTACTGACTCATTTGAAACATTCCTGTGACGCTAGTTATCGATTCCAATGCTTCACTTCAGGTTTACTGTATCCCTCTGACGTTCTTTTTGACGTGAGACACAGAAATTGCATCGGAATTAAATACAAATGGCACAATGCCGACTTAAGTACAAGAAGACTGACTCTCCTTACTGTCTATGATTTGAACCATTCCTGTGACACTAGTTATAAATTCCGATGCTTCACTTCAGGTTTACTGTATCCCTTGGACCTTTTTATTGACGATAAAACACAGAAATTGCATCGGTATTAAATACCAAAGGCACAATGCCGACTTAAGTACAAGGAGACTGACCCTTCTTACTGTCCATGTTTTGAACCATTCCTGTGACACTAGTTATAGATTCCGATGCCTCACTTCAGGTTTACTGTATCCCTCTGACCTTCTTACTGACGATGAAACACAGAAATTTCATCGGAATTAAATACGAAAGGCACAATGCCGACTTAAGTACAAGAAGACTGACTCTTCTTACTGACTATGATTTGAACCATTCCTATAACACTAGTTATACATTCCGATGCTTCACTTCAGGTTTACTGTACCCTTCTGACCTTCTTATTGACGATGAAACACAGAAATTGCATCGGAATAAAAATAGAAAAGGCACAATGCCGACTTAAGTACAAGAAGACTGACTCTTCTTACTGTCTTTGTTTTGAACAATTCCTGTGCCGCTAGTTACAGATTCCGGTGCTTCACTTCAGGTTTACTGTATCACTTGGACCTTCGTATTGACGATGAAACACAGATATTGCATCGGAAATAAATAGAAAAGGCACAATGCCGACCTAAGCACAAGAAGACTGACTCTTCCTACTGGCTATGTTATGAACCATTCCTGTGACACTAGTTATAGATTCCGATGCTTCACTTCAGGTTTACTGTATCCCTCTGACTTTCTTATTGACGATGAAACACAGAAATTGCATCGGAATTAAATAGAAAAGGCACAATGCCGACTTAAGCACAAGAAGACTGACTCTTCCTACTGTCAATGTTTTGAACCATTCCTGTGACACTAGTTATACATTCCGATGCTTCACTTCAGGTTCACTGTATCCCTTCTGACCTTCTTATTGACGATGAAACACAGAAATTGCATCGGAATTAAATACAAAAGGCACAATGCCGACTTAAGTACAAGAAGACTGATTCATCTTACTGATTGTTTTGAAACATTCCTTTGACACTAGTTATAGACTCCGATGCTTCACTTCAGGTTTACTGTACCCTCTGACGTTCTTTTTGACGTGAAACACAGAAATTGCATCGGAATTAAATACAAATGGCACAATGCCGACTTAAGTACAAGAAGACTGACTCTCCTTACTGTCTATGTTTTGAACCATTCCTGTGACACTAGTTATAGATTCCGATGCTTCACATCAGGTTCACTGTATCCCTTGGACCTTCTTATTGACGATGAAACACAGAAATTGCATCGGAATTAAATACAAAATAACAATGCCGACTAAGTACAAAAGGACAGACCCTTCTTACTGTCTATGTTTTGAAACATTCCTGTGACACTAGTTATAGATTCCGATGCCTCACTTTAGGTTTACTGTATCCCTCTGACCTTCTTATTGACGATGAAACGCAGAAATTGCATCGGAATTAAATACAAAAGGCACAATGCCGACTAAGTACAAAAGGACTGACCCTTCTTTCTGTCTATGTTTTGAAACATTCCTGTGACACTAGTTATAGATTCCGATGCTTCACTTCAGGTTTACTGTATCCCTTGGACCTTCTTATTGACGATGAAACACAGAAATTGCATCGGAATTAAATAGAAAATGCACAATACCGACTTAAGTACAAGAAGACTGACTCTTCATACTGTCTATGTGTTGAACCATTCCTGTGACACTAATTAGAGATTCCGATGCTTCACTTCAGGTGTACTGCATCCCTTGGACCTTGTTATTGGCGATGAAACACAGAAATTACATCGGAATTAACTAGAATAGGCACAATGCCGACTTAGGTGCAAGAAGACTGACTCTTCTTACGGTCTATGTTTTGAACTATTCCTGTGACACTAGTTATAGATTCCGATCCCTCACTTCAGGTTTACTGTATCCCTTGGACCTTCTTATTGACGATGATACACAGAAATTGCATCGGAATTAAATAGAAAAGGCACAATGCCGACTTAATTACAAGAAGACCGACTCTTCTTACTGTCTATGACTTGAACCATTCCTGTGACACTGGTTATAGATTCCGATGCTTCACTTCAGGTTTACTGCATCCCTCTGAGCTTCTTATTGACGATGAAACACAGAAATTGCATCGGAATTAAATACAAAAGGCACAATGCCGACTTGAGTACAAGAAGACTGACTCTTCCTACTGTCTATGCTTTGAACCATTCCTGTGACACTAGTTATATATTCCGATGCTTCACTTCAGGTTTACTGTATCCCTCTGACCTTCTTGTTGACGATGAAACACAGATATTGCATCGGAATTAAATACAAAAGGCACAATGCCGACTCAAGTACAAGAAGACTGACTCTTCCTACTGTCTATGTTTTGAACCATTCCTGTGACACTAGTTATAGATTCCGATGCTTCACTTCAGTTATACAGTATCCCTTGGACCTTCTTAATGACGATGAAAGACAGAAATTGCATCGGAATTAAATAGAAAAAAGCACAATGCTGACTTAAGTACAAGAAGACTGACTCTTCTTACTGTCTATGATTTGAACCATTCCTGTGACACTAGTTATAGATTCCGGTGCTTCACTTCAGGTGTACTGTATCCTTTGGACTTTCTTGTTGACGCTGAAACACAGAAATTGCATCGGAATTAAATAGAAAAGGCACAATGCCGACTTAATTACAAGAAGACCGACTCTTCTTACTGTCTATGACTTGAACCATTCCTGTGACACTGGTTATAGATTCCGATGCTTCACTTCAGGTTTACTGTATCCCTCTGCCCTTCTCATTGACGATGAAACACAGAGATTGCATAGGAATTACATACAAAAGGCACAATGCCGACTTATGTACAATAGACTGACTCATCTTACTGTCTATGTTTTGAACCATTCCTGTGACACTAGTTACAGATTCCGATGCTTCACTTCAGGTTTACTGTATCCCTTGGACCTTCTTATTAACGACGAAACACAGAAATTGCATCGGGATTAAATAAAAACGCACAATGCCGACTTATGTACAAGAAGACTGACTCTTCTTACTGTCTGTGTTTTGAACCATTCCTGTGATGGTAGTTACAGTTTCCGATGCTTCACTTCAGGTTTACTGTATCCCTTGGACCTTCTTATTGACGATGAAACACAGATATTGCATCGGAATTAAATAGAAAAGGCACAATGCCGACTTAAGTACAAGAAGACTGACTCTTCCTACTGCCTATGTTTTGAACCATTCCTGTGACACTAGTTACAGCTTCCGATGCTTGACTTCAGGGTTACTGTATCCCTCTGACCTTCATATTGACGATGAAACACAGAAATTGCATCTGAATTAAATACAAAAAGCACAATGCCGACTTAAGTACAAGAAGACTGACCCTTCCTACTGTTTATGTTTGGAACCATTCCTGTGACACTAGTTATAGATTCCGATGCTTCACTTCATGTTTACTGTATCCATCTGACCTTCTTATCGACGATGAAACACAGAAATTGCATCGGAATTAAATACAAAAGGCACAATGAAGACTTAAGTACAAGAAGACTGACTCTTCTTACTGACTGTTTTGAACCATTCCTGTGACACTAGTTATAGTTTCCGATGCGTCACTTCAGGTTTACTGTATCCCACTGACGTTCTTATTGGAGATGAAACACAGAAATTGCATCGGAATTAAATACAAATATCCCAATGCCGACTTAAGTACAAGGAGACTGACTCTAATTACTGTCTATGTTTTGAACCATTCCTGTGATATAGTTATAGATTCCGATGCTTCACTTCAGGTTTACTGTATCCCTTGGACCTTCGTATTGACGATGAAACACAGATATTGCATCGGAATTAAATAGAAAATGCACAATACCGACTTAAGTACAAGAAGACTGACTCTTCTTACTGTCTATGTGTTGAACCATTCCTGTGACACTAATTAGAGATTCCGATGCTTCACTTCAGGTGTACTGCATCCCTTGGACCTTGTTGTTGGCGATGAAACACAGAAATTGCATCGGAATTAACTAGAATAGGCACAATGCCGACTTAGGTACAAGAAGACTGACTCTTCTTACGGTCTATGTTTTGAACTATTGCTGTGACACTAGTTATAGATTCCGATCCCTCACTTCAGGTTTACTGTATCCCTTGGACCTTCTTATTGACGATGATACACAGAAATTGCATCGGAATTAAATAGAAAAGGCACAATGCCGACTTAAGTACAAGAAGACCGACTCTTCTTACTGTCTATGATTTGAACCATTCCTGTGACACTGGTTATAGATTCCGATGCTTCACTTCAGGTTTACTGTATCCCTCTGAGCTTCTTATTGACGATGAAACACAGAAATTGCATCGGAATTAAATACAAAAGGCACAATGCCGACTTAAGTACAAGAAGACTGACTCTTCCTACTGTCTATGTTTTGAACCATTCCTGTGACACTAGTTATATATTCCGATGCTTCACTTCAGGTTTACTGTATCCCTCTGACCTTCTTGTTGACGATGAAACACAGATATTGCATCGGAATTAAATACAAAAGGCACAATGCCGACTCAAGTACAAGAAGACTGACTCTTCCTACTGTCTATGTTTTGAACCATTCCTGTGACACTAGTTATAGATTCCGATGCTTCACTTCAGTTACACACTATCCCTTGGACCTTCTTAATGACGATGAAAGACAGAAATTGCATCGGAATTAAATAGAAAAAGCACAATGCTGACTTAAGTACAAGTAGACTGACTCTTCTTACTGTCTATGATTTGAACCATTCCTGTGACACTAGTTATAGATTCCGGTGCTTCACTTCAGGTGTACTGTATCCCTTGGACTTTCTTGTTGACGATGAAACACAGAAATTGCATCGAAATTAAATACAAAAGGCAAAATGTCGACTTAAGTACAAGAAGACTGACTCTTCCTACTGCCTATGTTTTGAACCATTCCTGTGACACTAGTTACAGCTTCCGATGCTTGACTTCAGGGTTACTGTATCCCTCTGACCTTCATATTGACGATGAAACACAGAAATTGCATCTGAATTAAATACAAAAAGCACAATGCCGCCTTAAGTACAAGAAGACTGACAATTCCTACTGTTTATGTTTGGAACCATTCCTGTGACACTAGTTATAGATTCCGATGCTTCACTTCATGTTTACTGTATCCATCTGACCTTCTTATCGACGATGAAACACAGAAATTGCATCACAATTAAATACAAAAGGCACAATGAAGACTTAAGTACAAGAAGACTGACTCTTCTTACTGACTGTTTTGAACCATTCCTGTGACACTAGTTATAGTTTCCGATGCGTCACTTCAGGTTTACTGTATCCCACTGACGTTCTTATTGGAGATGAAACACAGAAATTGCATCGGAATTAAATACAAATATCCCAATGCCGACTTAAGTACAAGGAGACTGACTCTAATTACTGTCTATGTTTTGAACCATTCCTGTGATATAGTTACAGATTCCGATGCTTCACTTCAGGTTTACTGTATCCGTTGGACCTTCTTAATGACGATGAAACACAGAAATTGCATCGGAAGTAAATACAAAAGGCACAATGCCGACTTAAGTACAAGAAGACTGACCCTTCTTACTGTCTATGATTTGAACCATTCCTGTGACACTAGTTATAGATTCCGATGCCTCACTTCAGGTTTACTGTATCCCTCTGGCCTTCTTTATCACGATGAAACAGAAATTTCATTGGAATTAAATACAAAAGGCACAATGCCGACTTAAGTACAAGAAGACGGACTCTTCTTACTGACTATGATTTGAACCATTCCTGTGACACTAGTTATACATTCCGATGCTTCACTTCAGGTTTACTGTATCCCTCTGTCCTTCTCATTGACGATGAAACACAGAAATTGCATCGGAAATAAATAGAAACGGCACAATGTCTACTTAAGTACAAGAAGACTGACTCTTCTTTCTGATTATGTTTTGAACCATTCCTGTGACACTAGTTATAGATTCCGATGCTTCACTTTAGGTTAACTGTATCCCTTTGACCTTCTTATGGACGATGAAACACAGAATTGGCATCGGAATTAAATAGAAAAGGCACGATGCCGACATAAGTACAAGAAGACTGACTCTTCTTTCTGATTATGTTTTGAAACATTCCTGTGACACTAGTTATAGGTTCCGATGCTTCACTTCTGGTTTACTGTACCCTTCTGACCTTCTTATTGACGATGAAACACAGAAATTGCATCGGAATTAAATACCAAAGGCGCAATGCTGACTTAAGTACAAGAAGACTGACTCTTCTTACTTTATGTGTTATGAACCATTCCTGTGACGCTAGTTGCAGATTCCGATGCTTCACTTCAGGTTTACTGTATCCCTTGGACCTTCCTATTGACGATGAAACACAGAAATTGCATCGGAATTAAATAGAAAAGGTCCAATGCCGACTTAAGTACAAGAAGACTGGCTCTTCCTACTGTCTATGTTTTGAACCATTCCTGTGACACTAGTTACAGATTCCGATGCTTCACTTCAGGTTTACTGTATCCCTCTGACCTTCTTATTGACGATGAAACACAGAAATTGCATCGGAATTAAATACAAAAGGCACAATGCAGACTTAAGTACATGAAGACTGACCCTTCCTACTGTCTATGTTTTGAACCATTCCTGTGACATTAGTTATAGATTCCGATGTTTCACTTCCGGTTTATAGTATCCCTCTGACCTTCTTATTGACGATGAAACACAGAAATTGCATCGGAATTAAATACAAAAAGCACAATGCCGACTTAAGTACAAGAGGACTGACTCTTCTTACTGACTGCTTGAACCATTCCTGTGACACTAGTTATAGATTCCGATGCTTCACTTCAGGTTTACTGTATGCCACTGACGTTCTTATTGACGATGAAACACAGAAATTACATCGGAATTAAATACAAATGGCACATTGCCGACTTAAGTACAAGACGACTGACTCTCCTTACTGCCTATGTTTTGAACGATTCCTGTGATATAGTTATAGATTCCGATGCTACACTTCAGGTTTTCTGTATCCCTTGGACCTTCTTATTGACGATGAAACACAGAAATTGCATCGGACATAAATACAAAAGTCACAATGCCGACTTAAGTACAAGAAGACTGACTCTTCTTACTGACTATGATTTGAACCATTCCTGTGACACTAGTTATACATACCGACGCTTCACTTCAGGTTTATTGTATCCCTCTGTCCTTCTCATTGACGATGAAACACAGAAATTGCATCGGAAATAAATAGAAAAGGCACAATGTCTAGTTAAGTACAAGAAGACTGACTCTTCTTTCTGATTATGTTTTGAACCATACCTGTGACACTAGTTATAGATTCCGATGCTTCACTTTAGGTTAACTGTATCCCTTTGACCTTCCTATGGACGATGAAACACAGAATTTGCATCGGAATTAAATAGAAAAGGCACAATGCCGACTTAAGCACAAGAAGACTGACTCTTCCTACTGTCGATGTTTTGAACCATTCCTGTGACACTAGTTATACATTCCGATGCTTCACTTCAGGTTTACTGTATCCCTTGGACCTTCGTATTGACGATGAAACACAGATATTGCATCGGAATTAAATAGAAAATGCACAATACCGACTTAAGTACAAGAAGACTGACTCTTCTTACTGTCTATGTGTTGAACCATTCCTGTGACACTAATTAGAGATTCCGATGCTTCACTTCAGGTGTACTGCATCCCTTGGACCTTGTTGTTGGCGATGAAACACAGAAATTGCATCGGAATTAACTAGAATAGGCACAATGCCGACTTAGGTACAAGAAGACTGACTCTTCTTACGGTCTATGTTTTGAACTATTGCTGTGACACTAGTTATAGATTCCGATCCCTCACTTCAGATTTACTGTATCCCTTGGACCTTCTTATTGACGATGATACACAGAAATTGCATCGGAATTAAATAGAAAAGGCACAATGCCGACTTAAGTACAAGAAGACCGACTCTTCTTACTGTCTATGATTTGAACCATTCCTGTGACACTGGTTATAGATTCCGATGCTTCACTTCAGGTTTACTGTATCCCTCTGAGCTTCTTATTGACGATGAAACACAGAAATTGCATCGGAATTAAATACAAAAGGCACAATGCCGACTTAAGTACAAGAAGACTGACTCTTCCTACTGTCTATGTTTTGAACCATTCCTGTGACACTAGTTATATATTCCGATGCTTCACTTCAGGTTTACTGTATCCCTCTGACCTTCTTGTTGACGATGAAACACAGATATTGCATCGGAATTAAATTCAAAAGGCACAATGCCGACTCAAGTACAAGAAGACTGACTCTTCCTACTGTCTATGTTTTGAACCATTCCTGTGACACTAGTTATAGATTCCGATGCTTCACTTCAGTTACACACTATCCCTTGGACCTTCTTAATGACGATGAAAGACAGAAATTGCATCGGAATTAAATAGAAAAAGCACAATGCTGACTTAAGTACAAGTAGACTGACTCTTCTTACTGTCTATGATTTGAACCATTCCTGTGACACTAGTTATAGATTCCGGTGCTTCACTTCAGGTGTACTGTATCCCTTGGACTTTCTTGTTGACGATGAAACACAGAAATTGCATCGAAATTAAATACAAAAGGCAAAATGTCGACCTAAGTACAAGTAGACTGACTCTTCTTACTGTCTATGTTTTGAACCATTCCTGTGACACTAGTTATAGATTCCGATGCTTCACTTCAGATTCATTGTATCCCTTGGACCTTCTTATTGACGATGAAACACAGAGATTGCATAGGAATTAAATACAAATGGCACAATGCCGACTTATGTACAATAGACTGACTCATCTTCCTGTCTATGTTTTGAACCATTCCTGTGACACTAGTTATAGATTCCGATGCTTCACTTCAGGTTTACTGTATCCCTTGGACCTTCTTATTAACGACGAAACACAGAAATTGCGTCGGGATTAAATAAAAACGCACAATGCCGAGTTAAGTACAAGAAGACTGACTCTTCCTACTGAATAATGTTTGAACCATTCCTGTGACACAAGTTATAGTTTCGGATGCCTCACTTCAGGTTTACTGTATCCCTCGGACCTTCTTATTGACGATGAAACACAGAAATTGCATCGGAATTAGATACAAAATGCACAATGCCGACTTTAGTACAAGAGGACCGACTCGTCTTACTGTCTAAGTTTTGAACCATCCCTGTGACACTAGTTATAGATTCCGATGCTTCACTTCAAGTTTTCAGTATCACTTGGATGTTCTTATTGACAATGAAACACAGACATTGCATCGGAATTAAATAGAAAATGCACAATGCAGACATAAGTACAAGAAGACTGACCCTTCCTATTGTCTATGTTTTGAACCATTTCTGTGACACTAGTTATAGATTCCGATGCTTCACTTCAGGTTTACTGTATCCCTCCGACCTTCTTATTGACGATGAAACACAGAAATTGCATCGGAATTAAATTGAAAAGGCACAATGCCGACTTAAGTACAAGAAGACTGACTCTTCCTACTGTCTATACTTTGAACCATTCCTGTGACACTAGTTATAGATTCCGATGCTTCACTTCAGGTTTACTGTAACCCTTGGACCTTCTTATTGACGATGAAACACAGAAATTGCATCGGAATTAAATAGAAAAGGCACAATGCCGACTTAAGTACAAGAAGACTGATTTTTCCACTGTCTATGATTTGAACCATTCCTGTGACACTAGTTATAGATTCCGATGCTTCACTTCAGGTGTACTGTATCCCTTGGACTTCCTTATTGACGATGAAACACAGAAATTGCATCGGAATTAAATACAAAAGGCACAATGCCAACTTAAGTACAAGTGGACTGACTCTTCTTACTGTCTATGTTTTCAACCATTCCTGTGACACTAGTTATAGATTCTGATGCTTCACTACAGGTTTACTGTATCCCTCTGACCTTCTTATTGACGATGAAACACAGAAATTGCATCGGAATTATATAAAAAAGCACAATGCCGGCTTAAGTACAAGAAGACTGACCCTTATTACTGTCTATGTTTTGAACCATTCCTGTGACACTCGTTATATATTCCGATGCTTCACTTCAGGTTTGCTGTATCCCTCATACCTTCTTATTGACGATGAAAGACAGAAATTGCATCCGAATTTAATACAAAAGGCTCAATGCCGACTTATGTACGATAGACTGACTCATCTTACTGTCTATGATTTGAACCATTCCTGTGACACTAGTTATAGATTCCGATGCTTCACTTTAGGTTTACTGTATCCTTTGGGCCTTCTTATTGACGACGAAACAGAGAAATTGCATCGGAATTAAATACAAAAGCACAATGCCGACTTAAGTACAAGAAGACTGACTCTTCTTACTGTCTATGATATGAACCATTCCTGTGACACTAGTTATGGATTCCGATGCTTCACTCCAGTTTTACTGTATCCCTTGGACCTTCTTATTGACGATTAAAAACACAGAAATTGCATCGGTATTAATACAAAAGGCACAATGACGACTTAAGTACAAGAAGACTGAATCTTCCTCCTGTCTATGTTTTGAAACATTCCTGTGACACTAGTTATAGATTCCGATGCTTCAATTCAGGTTTACTGTATCCCTCTGACCTTCTCATTGACGATGAAACACAGAAATCGCATCGGGATTAAATACAAAAGGCACAATGATGACTTAAGTACAAGAAGACTGACTCTTATTACTGCCTATGTTTGAACCATTCCTGTGACACTAGTTATAGATTCCGATGCTTCACTTTAGGTGTACTGCATCCCTTGGACCTTGTTATTGACGATGAAACACAGAAATTGCATCGGAATTAAATAGAAATGGCACAATGCCGACTTAAGTACAAGAAGACTGACTCTTCTTACTGTCTATGTTTTGAACCATTCCTGTGACACTAGTTATAGATTCCGATGCTTCACTTCAGGTTTACTGTATCCCTCTGTGCATCTTATTGACGATGAAACACAGAAATTGCATTGGAATAAAATACAAAAGGCACAATGCCGACTTAAGTACAAGAAGACTGACTCTTCCTACAGTCTATGTTTTGAACCATTCCTGTGACACTAGTTATATATTCCGATGCTTCACTTCAGGATTACTGTATCCTTCTGACCTTCTTGTTGACGATGAAACATAGAAATTGCATCGGAATTAAATAAAAAGGCACAATGCCGACTCAAGTACAAGAAGACTGACTATTCCTACTGTCTATGTTTTGAACCATTCCTGTGACACTAGTTATAGATTCCGATGCATCACTTCAGTTTTACAGTATCCCTTGGACCTTCTTAATGACGATGAAACACAGAAATTGCATCGGAATTAAATGGAAAAAACACAATGCTGACTTAAGTACAAGAAGACTGTCTCTTCTTAGTGTCTATGATTTGAACCGTTCCTGTGACACTAGTTATAGATTCCGATGCTTCACATCAGGTGTACTGTATCCCTTGGACTTTCTTATTGACGATGAAACACAGAAATTGCATCGGAAGTAAATACAAAAGGCAAAATGCCGACTTAAGTACAAGTAGACTGACTCTTCTTACTGTCTATGTTTTGAACCATTCCTGTGACACTAGTTATAGATTCCGATGCTTCACATCAGTGTTACTGTATCCCTCTGACCTTCTTATTGACGATGAAACACAGAAATTGCATCGGAATTAAATAAAAAGGCACAATGCCGACTTAAGTACAAGAAGCCTAACCCGTCTTACTGACTATGTTCTGAACCATTCCTGTGACACTAGTTATAGATTCCGATGCTTCACTTCAGGTTTACTGTATCCCTCCGACCTTCTTATTGACGATGAAACACAGAAATTGCATCGGAATTAAATAGAAAAGGCATAATGCCTACTTAAGTACCAGAAGACTGACTCTTCTTACTGTCTATGTTTTCAACCATTCCTGTGACACTAGTTATAGATTCCGATGCTTCTATTCAGGTTTACTGTATCCCTCCGTCCTTCCTATTGAAGATGAACACAGAAATTGCATCGGAATTAAATAGAAAAGGCAAAATGCCGACTTAAGTACAAGAAGACTGACACTTCCTACTGTCTATGTTGTGAACCATTCCTGTGACACTAGTTATAGATTCCGATGCTTCACTTCAGGTTTACTGTATCCCTTGGACCTTCTTATTGACGATGAAACACAGAAATTGCAACGGAATTAAATAGAAAAGGCACAATGCCGACTTAAGTACAAGAAGACTGACTCTTCCTACTGTCCATGTTCTGAACCATTTCTGTGACACTAGTTATAGATTCCGATGCTTCACTTCAGGTTTACTGTATCCCTCCGACCTTCTTATTGACGATGAAACACAGAAATTGCATCGGAATTAAATAGAAAAGTTACAATGCCTACTTAAGTACAAGAAGACTGACTCTTCTTACTGTCTAGGTTTTGAACCATTCCTGTGACACTAGTTATAGATTCCGATGCTTCTATTCAGGTTTATTGTATCCCTCCGTCCTTCCTATTGAAGATGAAACACAGAAATTGCATCGCAATTAAATAGAAAAGGCAATATGCCGACTTATGTACAAGAAGACTGTCTCTTCCTACTGTCTATGATTTGAACCATTCCTGTGACACTAGTTATAGATTCCGATGCTTTACTTCAGGTTTACTGTATAACTTGGACCTTCTTATTGGCGATGAAATACAGAAATTGCATCGGAATTAAATAGAAAAGGCACAATGCCGACTTAAGTACAAGAAGACTGACTCTTCCTACTGTCCATGTTCTGAACCATTCGTGTGACACTAGATATACATTCCAATGCTTCACTTCAGGTTTACTGTATCCCTCTGACCTTCTTATTCATGATGAAACACAGAAATTGCATCGGAATTAAATACAAAAGGCACAATGCTGACTTAAGTACAAGAAGACTGACTCTTCTTACTGTCTATGATTTGAACCATTCCTGTGACACTAGTTATAGATTCCGATGCTTCACTTCAGGTTATCTGTATCCCTCTGACCTTCTTATTGACGATGAAACACAGAAATTGCATCGGAATTATATAAAAAGGCACAATGCCGACTTACGTACAAAAAGACTGACCCTTCTTACTGTCTATGTTTTGAACCATTCCTGTGACACTAGTTATAGATTCCGATGCTTCACTTCAGGTTTGCTGTATCCCTCTTACCTTGTTATTGACGATGAAAGACAGAAATTGCATCCGAATTTAATACAAAAGGCTCAATGCCGACTTATGTACAATAGACTGACTCATCTTACTGTCTATGTTTTGAACCATTCCTGTGACACTAGTTATAGATTCCGATGCTTCACTCCAGTTTTACTGTATCCCTTGGACCTTCTTATTGACGATGAAACACAGAAATTGCATCGGTATTAAATACAAAAGGAACAATGACGACTTAAGTACAAGAAGACTGAATCTTCCTCCTGTCTATGTTTTGAACCATTCCTGTGACACTAGTTATAGATTCCGATGCTTCACTTCAGGTTTACTGTATCCCTCTGACCTTCTCATTGACGATGAAACAGAGAAATCGCATCGGAATTAAATACAAAAGGCACAATGATGACTTAAGTACAAGAAGACTGACTCTAATTACTGCCTATGTTTGAACCATTCCTGTGACACTAGTTATAGATTCCGATGCTTCACTTCAGGTTTACTGTATCCCTCTGTGCATCTTATTGACGATGAAACACAGAAATTGCATTGGACTAAAATACAAAAGGCACAATGCCGACTTAAGTACAAGAAGACTGACTCTTCCTACAGTCTATGTTTTGAACCATTCCTGTGACACTAGTTATATATTCCGATGCTTCACTTCAGGATTACTGTATCCTTCTGACCTTCTTGTTGACGATGAAACATAGAAATTGCATCGGAATTAAATACAAAAGGCACAATGCCGACTCAAGTACAAGAAGACTGACTATTCCTACTGTCTATGTTTTGAACCATTCCTGTGACACTAGTTATAGATTCCGATGCTACACTTCAGTTTTACAGTATCCCTTGGACCTTCTTAATGACGATGAAACACAGAAATTGCATCGGAATTAAATGGAAAAAACACAATGCTGACTTAAGTACAAGAAGACTGTCTCTTCTTAGTGTCTATGATTTGAACCGTTCCTGTGACACTAGTTATAGATTCCGATGCTTCACTTCAGGTGTACTGTATCCCTTGGACTTTCTTATTGACGATGAAACACAGAAATTGCATCGGAATTAAATACAAAAGGCAAAATGCCGACTTAAGTACAAGTAGACTGACTCTTCTTACTGTCTATGTTTTGAACCATTCCTGTGACACTAGTTATAGATTCCGATGCTTCACATCAGTGTTACTGTATCCTTCTGACCTTCTTATTGACGATGAAACACAGAAATTGCATCGGAATGAAATAAAAAGGCACAATGCCGACTTAAGTACAAGAAGCCTAACCCGTCTTACTGACTATGTTCTGAACCATTCCTGTGACACTAGTTATAGATTCCGATGCTTCACTTCAGGTTTACTGTATCCCTCCGACCTTCATATTGGCGATGAAACACAGAAATTGCATCGGAATTAAATAGAAAAGGCATAATGCCTACTTAAGTACCAGAAGACTGACTCTTCTTACTGTCTATGTTTTCAACCATTCCTGTGACACTAGTTATAGATTCCGATGCTTCTATTCAGGTTTACTGTATCCCTCCGTCCTTCCTATTGAAGATGAAACACAGAAATTGCATCGGAATTAAATAGAAAAGGCACAATGCCGACTTAAGTACAAGAAGACTGACACTTCCTACTGTCTATGTTGTGAACCATTCCTGTGACACTAGTTATAGATTCCGATGCTTCACTTCAGGTTTACTGTATCCCTTGGACCTTCTTATTGACGATGAAACACAGAAATTGCATCGGAATTAAATAGAAAAGGCACAATGCCGACTTAAGTACAAGAAGACTGACTCTTCCTACTGTCCATGTTCTGAACCATTTCTGTGACACTAGTTATAGATTCCGATGCTTCACTTCAGGTTTACTGTATCCCTCCGACCTTCTTATTGACGATGAAACACAGAAATTGCATCGGAATTAAATAGAAAAGTTACAATGCCTACTTAAGTACAAGAAGACTGACTCTTCTTACTGTCTAGGTTTTGAACCATTCCTGTGACACTAGTTATAGATTCCGATGCTTCTATTCAGGTTTATTGTATCCCTCCGTCCTTCCTATTGAAGATGAAACACAGAAATTGCATCGCAATTAAATAGAAAAGGCAATATGCCGACTTATGTACAAGAAGACTGTCTCTTCCTACTGTCTATGATTTGAACCATTCCTGTGACACTAGTTATAGATTCCGATGCTTCACTTCAGGTTTACTGTATAACTTGGACCTTCTTATTGGCGATGAAATACAGAAATTGCATCGGAATTAAATAGAAAAGGCACAATGCCGACTTAAGTACAAGAAGACTGACTCTTCCTACTGTCCATGTTCTGAACCATTCGTGTGACACTAGATATACATTCCAATGCTTCACTTCAGGTTTAGTGTATCCCTCTGACCTTCTTATTCACGATGAAACACAGAAATTGCATCGGAATTAAATACAAAAGGCACAATGCTGACTTAAGTACAAGAAGACTGACTCTTCTTACTGTCTATGATTTGAACCATTCCTGTGACACTAGTTATAGATTCCGATGCTTCACTTCAGGTTTACTGTATATCTTGGACCTTCTTATTGACGATGAAACACAGAAATTGCATCGGAATTATATAAAAAGGCACAATGCCGACTTACGTACAAGAAGACTGACCCTTCTTACTGTCTATGTTTTGAACCATTCCTATGACACTAGTTATAGATTCCGATGCTTCACTTCAGGTTTGCTGTATCCCTCTTACCTTGTTATTGACGATGAAAGACAGAAATTGCATCCTAATTTAATACAAAAGGCTCAATGCCGACTTATGTACAATAGACTGACTCATCTTACTGTCTATGTTTTGAACCATTCCTGTGACACTAGTTATAGATTCCGATGCTTCACTCCAGTTTTACTGTATCCCTTGGACCTTCTTATTGACGATGAAACACAGAAATTGCATCGGTATTAAATACAAAAGGAACAATGACGACTTAAGTACAAGAAGACTGAATCTTCCTCCTGTCTATGTTTTGAACCATTCCTGTGACACTAGTTATAGATTCCGATGCTTCACTTCAGGTTTACTGTATCCCTCTGACCTTCTCATTGACGATGAAACACAGAAATCGCATCGGAATTAAATACAAAAGGCACAATGATGACTTAAGTACAAGAAGACTGAATCTTATTACTGCCTATGTTTGAACCATTCCTGTGACACTAGTTATAGATTCCGATGCTTCACTTTAGGTGTACTGCATCCCTTGGACCTTGTTATTGACGATGAAACACAGAAATTGCATCGGAATTAACTAGAAAAGGCACAATGCCGACTTAGGTACAAGTAGACTGACTCTTCTTACGGTCTATGTTTTGAAACATTCCTGTGACACTAGTTATAGATTCCGATGCCTCACTTAAGGTTTAATGTATCCCTTGGACCTTCTTATTGACGATGATACACAGAAATTGCATCGGAATTAAATAGAAAAGGCACAATGCCGACTTAAGTACAAGAAGACTGACTCTTCTTACTGTCTATGTTTTGAACCATTCCTGTGACACTAGTTATAGATTCCGATGCTTCACTTCAGGTTTACTGTATCCCTCTGAGCATCTTATTGACGATGAAACACAGAAATTGCATTGGAATTAAATACAAAAGGCACAATGCCGACTTAAGTACAAGAAGACTGACTCTTCCTACTGTCTATGTTTTGAACCATTCCTGTGACACTAGTTACAGATTCCGATGCTTCACATCAGTGTTACTGTATCCCTCTGACCTTCTTATTGACGATGAAACACAGAAATTGCATCGGAATTAAATAAAAAGGCACAATGCCGACTTAAGTACAAGAAGCCTAACCCGTCTTACTGACTATGTTCTGAACCATTCCTGTGACACTAGTTATAGATTCCGATGCTTCACTTCAGGTTTGCTGTATCCCTCCGACCTTCTTATTGACGATGAAACACAGAAATTGCATCGGAATTAAATAGAAAATGCATAATACCTACTTCAGTACCAGAAGACTGACTCTTCTTACTGTCTATGTTTTCAACGATTGCTGTGACACTAGTTATAGATTCCGATGCTTCTATTCAGGTTTACTGTATCCCTCCGTCCTTCCTATTGAAGATGAAACACAGAAATTGAATCGGAATTAAATAGAAAAGGCACAATGCCGACTTAAGTACAAGAAGACTGACACTTCCTACTGTCTATGTTGTGAACCATTCCTGTGATACTAGTTATAGATTCCGATGCTTCTATTCAGGTTTATTGTATCCCTCCGTCCTTCCTATTGAAGATGAAACACAGAAATTGCATCGCAATTAAATAGAAAAGGCAATATGCCGACTTATGTACAAGAAGACTGCCTCCTACTGTCTATGATTTGAACCATTCCTGTGACACTAGTTATAGATTCCGATGCTTCACTTCAGGTTTACTGTATATCTTGGACCTTCTTATTGGCGCTGAAACACAGAAATTGCATCGGAATTAAATAGAAAAGGCACAATGCCGACTTAAGTACAAGAAGACTGACTCTTCCTACTGTCCATGTTCAGAACCATTCGTGTGACACTAGATATACATTCCAATGCTTCACTTCAGGTTTACTGTATCCCTCTGACCTTCTTATTCACGATGAAACACAGAAATTGAATCGGAATTAAATACAAAAGGCACAATGCTGACTTAAGTACAAGAAGACTGACTCTTCTTACTGTCTATGATTTGAACCATTCCTGTGACACTAGTTATAGATTCCGATGCTTCACTTCAGGTTTACTGTATCCCTCTGACCTTCTTATTGACGATGAAAGACAGAAATTGCATCGGAATTATATAAAAAGGCACAATGCCGACTTACGTACAAGAAGACTGACCCTTCTTACTGTCTATGTTTTGAACCATTCCTGTGACACTAGTTATAGATTCCGATGCTTCTCTTCAGGTTTGCTGTGTCCCTCTTACCTTGTTATTGACGATGAAAGACAGAAATTGCATCCGAATTTAATACAAAAGGCTCAATGCCGACTTATGTACAATAGGCTGACTTATCTTACTGTCTATATTTTGAACCATTCCTGTGACACTAGTTATAGATTCCGATGCTTCACTTTAGGTTTACAGTATCCCTTGGACTGTCTTATTGACGACGAAACACAGAAATTGCATCGGAATTAAATACAAAAGCACAATACCGACTTAAGTACAAGAAGACTGACTCTTATTACTGCCTATGTTTTGAGCCATTCCTGTGACACTAGTTATAGATTCCGATGCTTCACTTCAGGTCTACTGTATCCCTCTGACCTTCTTATTGACGATGAAAAACAGAAATTGCATCGGAATTAAATAGAAAAGGCACAATGCCGAATTAAGTACAAGAAGACTGACTCTTCTTACAGTCTATGTTTGATCCATTCCTGTGACACTAGTTATGGATTCCGATGCTTCATTTCAGGTTTACTGTATACTTTAGACCTTCGTATTTGCGACGAAACACAGAAATTGCATCGGAATTAAATAGTAAAGGCGCAATGCCGACTTAAGTACAAGAAGACTGACTCTTCGTAGTGTCTATGTTTTGAACCATTCCTGTGACGGTAGTTACAGATTGCGATGCTTCATTACAGGTTTACTGTATCCCTTGGACCTTCTTATTGACGATGAAACACAGAAATTGCATCGGAATTAAATACAAAAGCACAATGCCGACTTAAGTACAAGAAGACTAACTCTTCTTACTGACTATGTTTTGAACCATTCCTGTGACACTAGTTATAGATTCCGATGCCTTATTTCAGGTTTACTGCATCCCATTGGATCTTCTTATTGACTATGAATGACAGATAGTGCATCGGAGTTAAATACAAAAGGCACAATGCCGACTTAAGTACAAGAAGACTGACTCTTCCTACTGTCTATGTTTTGAACCATTCCTGTGACACTAGTTATAGATTCCGATGCCTCACTTCAGGTTTACTGTATCCCATTGACCTTCTTCTTGACGATGAGACACAGAAATTGCATCGGAATTAAATACAAAAGGCACAATGCCGACTTAAGTACAAGGAGACTGACTCTTCCTACTGTCTATGTTTTGAACCATTCCTGTGACACTAGTTATAGATTCCGATGCTTCTCTTCAGGTTTACTGTTTCACTCTGACCTTCTGTTTGACGATGAAACACAGAAATTGAATCGGAATTAAATAGAAAAGGCACAATGCCGACTTAAGTACAAGAAGACTGACTCTACTTACTGTCTATGTTTTGAAACATTCCTGTGACACTAGTTATAGATTCCGATGCTTCACTTCAGGTTTACTGTATCCCTCTGACCTTCTTATTGACGATGAAACACAGAAATTGCATCGGAATTAAATACAAAAGGCACAATGCCGACTTAAGTACAAGAAGACTGACACTTCTTACTATCTATGTTTTGAACCATTCCTGTGACACTAGTTATAGATTTCGATGCTTCACTACAGGTTTACTGTATCCCTTGGACCTTCTTATTGACGATGAAAAACAGAAATGGCATCTGAATTAAATGGAAAAGGCACAATGCCGACTTAAGTACAAGAAGACTGACTCTTCTTACTGTCTATGTTTTGAACCATTCCTGTGACGTTAGTTACAGATTCCGACGCTGCACTTCAGGTTTACTGTATCCCTTGGACCTTCTTATTGACGATGAAATATAGAAATTGCATCGGAATTAAATAGAAAAGGCACAATGCCGATTTAAGTACAAGAAGACTGACTCTTCTTACTGACTATGATTTGAACCATTCCTGTGACACTAGTTATAGATTCCGATGCTTCACTTCAGATTTACTCTATCCCTCTGACCATCTTATTGACGATGAAACTCAGAAATTGCATTGCAAATAATTACAAAAGTCACAATGAAGACTAAGTACATGTAGACTGAATCTTCCTACTGTCTGGGTTTTGAACCATTCCTGTGACACTTGTTATGGATTCCGATGCTTCATTTCAGGTTTAATGTATCCCTTGGATCTTATTATTGACTATGAAACACAGATAGTGCATCGGAGTTAAATACAAAAGGCACAATGCCATCTTAAGTACAAGGAGACTGACTCTTCCTACTGTCTATGTTTTGAACCATTCCTGTTACACTAGTTATAGATTCCGATGCTTCTCTTCAGGGTTACTGTTTCACTCTGACCTTCTTTTTGACGATGAAACACAGAAATTGCATCGGAATTAAATAGAAAAGGCACAATGCCGACTTAAGTACAAGAAGACTGACTCTACTTACTGTCTATGTTGTGAAACATTCCTGTGACACTAGTTATAGATTCCGATGCTTCACTTCAGGTTTACTGTATCCCTCTGACCTTCTTATTGACGATGAAACACAGAAATTGCATCGGAATTAAATAGAAGAGGCACAATGAAGATTTAAGTACAAGAAGACTGACTCTTCTTACTGACTGTGATTTGAACCATTCCTGTGACACTAGTTATAGATTCCGATGCTTCACTTCATATTTACTGTATCCCTCTGACCACTTATTGACGATGAAACTCAGAAATTGCATCGCAAATATTTACAAAAGGCACAATGAAGACTAAGTACATGTAGACTGAATCTTCCTACTGTCTGTGTTTTGAACCATTCCTGTGACACTTGTTATGGATTCCGATGCTTCATTTCAGGTTTAATGTATCCCATGGATCTTATTATTGACTATGAAACACAGATATTGCATCGGAGTTAAATACAAAAGGCACAATGCCGACTTAAGTACAAGGAGACTGACTCTTCCTACTGTCTATGTTTTGAACCATTCCTGTGACACTAGTTATAGATTCCGATGCTTGTCTTCAGGTTTACTGTTTCCCTCTGACCTTCTTTTTGACGATGAAACACAGAAATTGCATCGGAATGAAATACAAAAGGCACAATGCCGACTTAAGTACAAGAAGACTGACTCTTCCTACTGTCTATGTTTTGAAACATTCCTGTGACACTAGTTATAGATTCCGATGCTTCACTTCATTTTTACTGTATCCCGCTGACCTTCGTATTGACGATGAAACACAGAAATTGCATCGGAATTAAATAGAAATGGCACAATGCCGACATAAGTACATGAAGACTGACTCTACTTACTGTCTATGTTGTGAAACATTTCTGTGACACTACTTATAGATTCCGATGCTTCACTTCAGGTTTACTGTATCCCTCTGACCTTCTTATTGACGATGAAGCACAGAAATTGCATCGGAATTAAATAGAAAAGACAGAATGCCGACTTAAGTACAAGAAGACTGACTCTTCCTACTGTGTATGTTTTGAACCATTCCTGTGACACTAGTTACAGATTCCGATACTTCACGTAAGGTTTACTGTATCCCTCTGACCTTCTTATTGACGATGAAACATAGAAATTGCATCGGAATGAAATTCAAAAGGCACAATGCCGACTTAAGTACAAGAAGACTGACTCTTCCTACTGTCTATGTTTTGAAACATTCCTGTGACACTAGTTATAGATTCCGATGCTTCACTTCATTTTTACTGTATCCCGCTGACCTTCGTATTGACGATGAAACACAGAAATTGCATCGGAATTAAATAGAAATGGCACAATGCCGACTTAAGTACAAGAAGATTGACTCTTCTTACTGACTGTTTTGAACCAGTCCTGTGACACTAGTTATAGTTTCCGATGCTTCAGTTCAGGTTTACTGTATCCCTCTGGCGTTCTTATTGACGATGAAACACAGAAATTTCATCGGAATTAAATACAAATGGCACAACGCCGACTTAAGTACAGGAAGACTTACTCTCCTTACTGTCTATGTTTTAAACCATTCCTGTGACTAGTTATGGATTCCGATGCTTCACTTCAGGTTTACTGTATCCCTTGGACCTTCTTATTGACGATGGAACACAGAAATTGCATCGGAATTAAATACAAAAAGCACAATGCCGACATAAGTACATGTAGACTGACTCTTCTTACTGACTATGTCTTGAACCATTCCTGTGACACTAGATATAGATTCCGATGATCCACTTCAGGTTTACTGTATCCCTTGGACCTTCCTATTGACGAAGAAACACAGTTATTGCATCGGAATTAAATAGAATAGGCACAATGCCGATATAAGTACACGAAGACTGACTCTTAATACTGTCTACGTTTCGAACCTTTCCTGTGACACTAGTTACAGATTCCGATGCTTCACTTCAGGTTTGCTGTATCCCTCTGGCGTTCTTATTGACGATGAAACACAGAAATTGCATCGGAATAAAATAGAAAAGGCACAATGCTGACTTAAGTACAAGAAGACTGACTCTTCCTACTGTCTATGTTTTAAACCATTCCTGTGTCAGTAGTTACTGTTTCCGAAGCTTCACTTAAGGTTTACTGTATCTTTCTGACCTTCTTATTGACGATGAAACACAGATATTGCATCGGAATAAAATAGAAAAGGCACAAAGCCGACTTAAGTAAAAGAAGACTGACTCTTCTTACTGACTGTTTTGAACCATTCCTGTGACACTAGTTATAGATTCCGATGCTTCACATCAGGTTTACTGTATCCCTCAGACGTTCTTATTGACGATGAAACACAGAAATTGCATCGGAATTAAATACAAATGGCACAATGCCGACTTAAGTACAAGAAGATTGACTTTCCTTACTGTCTATGTTTTGAATCATTCCTGTGATACAGTTATAGATTCCGATGCTTCACTTCAGGTTAACTGTATAACTCTGACCTTCTCATTGTCGATGAAACACAGAAATTGCATCGGAATTAAATACAAAAGGCACAATGCCGACTTAAGTACACGAAGACTGACCCTTCCTACTGTCTATGTTTTGAACCATTCCTGTGACACTAGTTATAGATTCCGATGCTTCACTTCAGGTTTACGGTATCCCTCTGACCTTCTTATTGACGATGAAACACAGAAATTGCATCGGAATTAAATACCAAAGGCACAATGCCGACTTAAGTACAAGGAGACTGACCCTTCTTACTGTCCATGTTTTAAACCATTCCTGTGACACTAGTTATAGATTCCGATGCCTCACTTCAGGTTTACTGTATCCCTCTGACCTTCCTACTGACGATGAAACACAGAAATTTCATCGGAATTAAATATGAAAGGCACAATGCCGACTTAAGTACAAGAAGACTGACTCTTCTTACTGACTATGATTTGAACCATTCCTGTGACACTAGTTATACATTCCGATGCTTCACTTCAGGTTTACTGTATCCCTCTGACCTTCTCATTGACGATGAAACACAGAAATTGCATCGGAATTAAATACAAAAGGCACAATGCCGACTTAAGTACATGTAGACTGACTCTTCTTACTGACTATGTCTTGAACCATTCCTGTGACACTAGATATAGATTCCGATGATCCACTTCAGGTTTACTGTATCCCTTGGACCTTCCTATTGACGAAGAAACACAGTTATTGCATCGGAATTAAATAGAATAGGCACAATGCCGATATAAGTACACGAAGACTGACTCTTAATACTGTCTACGTTTCGAACCTTTCCTGTGACACTAGTTACAGATTCCGATGCTTCACTTCAGGTTTGCTGTATCCCTCTGGCGTTCTTATTGACGATGAAACACAGAAATTGCATCGGAATAAAATAGAAAAGGCACAATGCTGACTTAAGTACAAGAAGACTGACTCTTCCTACTGTCTATGTTTTAAACCATTCCTGTGTCAGTAGTTACTGTTTCCGAAGCTTCACTTAAGGTTTACTGTATCTTTCTGACCTTCTTATTGACGATGAAACACAGATATTGCATCGGAATAAAATAGAAAAGGCACAAAGCCGACTTAAGTAAAAGAAGACTGACTCTTCTTACTGACTGTTTTGAACCATTCCTGTGACACTAGTTATAGATTCCGATGCTTCACTTCAGGTTTACTGTATCCCTCAGACGTTCTTATTGACGATGAAACACAGAAATTGCATCGGAATGAAATACATATGGCACAATGCCGACTTAAGTACAAGAAGATTGACTTTCCTTACTGTCTATGTTTTGAATCATTCCTGTGATACAGTTATAGATTCCGATGCTTCACTTCAGGTTAACTGTATAACTCTGACCTTCTCATTGTCGATGAAACACAGAAATTGCATCGGAATTAAATACAAAAGGCACAATGCCGACTTAAGTACACGAAGACTGACCCTTCCTACTGTCTATGTTTTGAACCATTCCTGTGACACTAGTTATAGATTCCGATGCTTCACTTCAGGTTTACGGTATCCCTCTGACCTTCTTATTGACGATGAAACACAGAAATTGCATCGGAATTAAATACCAAAGGCACAATGCCGACTTAAGTACAAGGAGACTGACCCTTCTTACTGTCCATGTTTTACACCATTCCTGTGACACTAGTTATAGATTCCGATGCCTCACTTCAGGTTTACTGTATCCCTCTGACCTTCCTACTGACGATGAAACACAGAAATTTCATCGGAATTAAATATGAAAGGCACAATGCCGACTTAAGTACAAGAAGACTGACTCTTCTTACTGACTATGATTTGAACCATTCCTGTGACACTAGTTATACATTCCGATGCTTCACTTCAGGTTTACTGTATCCCTCTGACCTTCTCATTGACGATGAAACACAGAAATTGCATCGGAATTAAATACAAAAGGCACAATGCCGACTTAAGTACAAGAAGACTGACTCTTCTTACTGTCTATGTTTTGAACCATTCCTGTGACACTAGTTGTAGATTCCGATGCCTGACGTCAGGTTTACTGTATCCCTCTGACCTTCTTATTGACTATGAAACAAAGAAATTGCATCGGAATTAAATAGAAAAGGCACAATGCCGACTTATGTACAAGAATACTGACTCTTCCTACTGTCTATGTTTTGAACCATTCCTGTGACACTAATTACAGCTTCCGATGCTTTACTTCAGGGGTACTGTATCCCTCTGACCTTCTCATTGACGATGAAACACAGAAATTGCATCGGAATTAAATAGAAAAGGCACAATGCCGACTTAAGTACAAGAAGACTGACTCTTCTTTCTGATTATGTTTTGAAACATTCCTGTGACACTAGTTATAGATTTCGATGCTTCACTTCAGGTTTACTGTATCCCTCTGACCTTCTTATTAACGATGAAACACAGAAATTGCATCGGAATTAAATAGAAAAGGCACAATGCGGACTTAAGTACAAGAAGACTGACTCTTTGTACTGCCTATGTTTTGAACCATTCCTGTGACACTGGTTATAGATTCGGATACTTCACTTCAGGTTTACTGTATCCCTCTGACCTTCGTATTGACGAAGAAACACTGAAATTGCATCGGAATTAAAGACAAAAGGCACAATGCTGACTTAAGTACAAGAAGACTGACTCTTCTTACTGACTGATTTGAAACATTCCTGTGACACTAGTTATCGATTCCAATGCTTCACTTCAGGTTTACTGTATCCCTCTGACGTTCTTTTTGACGTGACACACAGAAATTGCATCGGAATTAAATACAAATGGCACAATGCCGACTTAAGTACAAGAAGACTGACTGTCCTTACTGTCTATGTTTTGAATCAATCCTGTGACACTAGTTATAGATTCCGATGCCTCACTTCAGTTTTACTGTATCCCTCTGACCTTCTTACTGACGATGAAACACAGAAATTTCATCGGAATTAAATACGAAAGGCACAATGCCGACTTAAGTACAAGGAGACTGACTCTTCTTACTTACTATGATTTGAACCATTCCTGTGACACTAGTTATACATTCCGATGCTTCACTTCAGGTTTACTGTATCCCTCTGCCCTTCTCATTGACGATGAAACACAGAAATTGCATCGGAATTAAATAGAAAAGGCACAATGCCGACTTAAGTACAAGAAGACTGACTCTTCTTTCTGATTTTGTTTTGAACCATTCCTGTGACACTAGTTATAGATTTCGATGCTTCACTTCAGGTTCACTGTATCCCTTGGACCTTCTTATTGACGATGAAACACAGAAATTGCATCGGAATTAAATACAAAAAGCACAATGCCGACTTAAGTACAAGAAGACTGACCCTTCTTACTGTCTATGTTTTGAACCATTCCTGTGATACTAGTTGTAGATTCCGATGCCTCACTTCAGGTTTACTGTATCCCTCTGACCTTCTTATTGACTATGAAACAAAGAAATTCCATCGGAATTACATAGAAAAGGCACAATGCCGACTTAAGTACAAGAAGACTGACTCTTCCTACTGTCTATGTTTTGAACCATTCCTGTGACACTAATTACAGCTTCCGATGCTTGACTTCAGGGTTACTGTATCCCTCTGTCCTTCTCATTGACGATGAAACACAGAAATTGCATCGGAAATAAATAGAAAAGGCACAATGTCTACTTAAGTACAAGAACACTGACTCTTCTTTCTGATTATGTTTTGAACCATTCCTGTAATATAGTTATAGATTCCGATGCTTCACTTCAGGGTTACTGTATCCCTCTGACCTTCTTATTGACGATGAAACACAGAAATTGCATCGGAATTAAATACAAAAGGCACAATGAAGACTTAAGTACAAGAAGACTGACTCTTCTTACTGACTGTTTTGAACCATTCCTGTGACACTAGTTATAGTTTCCGATGCGTCACTTCAGGTTTACTGTATCCTACTGACGTTATTATTGGAGATGAAACACAGAAATTGCATCGGAATTAAATACAAATGGCCCAATGCCGACTTAAGTACAAGGAGACTGACTCTCTTTACTGTCTATGTTTTGAACCATTCCTGTGATATAGTTATACATTCCGATGCTTCACTTCAGGTTTACTGTATCCCTTGGACCTTCTTAATGACGATGAAACCCAGAAATTGCATCGGAATTAAATACAAAAGGCACAATGCCGACTTAAGTACAAGAAGACTGAACCTTCTTACTGTCTATGATTTGAACCATTCCTGTGACACTAGTCATAGATTCCGATGCCTCACTTCAGGTTTACTGTATCCCTCTGGCCTTCTTATTCACGATGAAACACAGAAATTTCATTGGAATTAAATACAAAAGGCACAACGCCGACATAAGTACAAGAAGACTGACTCTTCTTACTGACTATGATTTGAACCATTCCTGTGACACTAGTTATACATTCCGATGCTTCACTTCAGGTTTACTGTATCCCTCTGTCCTTCTCATTGACGATGAAACACAGAAATTGCATCGGAAATAAATAGAAAAGGCACAATGTCTACTTAAGTACTAGAACACTGACTCTTCTTTCTGATTATGTTTTGAACCATTCCTGTGACACTAGTTATGGATTCCGATTCTTCACTTTAGGTTAACTGTATCCCTTTGACCTTCTTATGGACGATGAAACACAGAATTTGCATCGGAATTAAATAGAAAAGGCACGATGCCGACTTCAGTACAAGAAGACTGACTCTTCTTTCTGATTATGTTTTGAAACATTCCTGTGACACTAGTTCTAGATTCCGATGCTTCAATTCAGGTTTACTGTACCCTTCTGACCTTCGTATTGACGATGAAACACAGAAATTGCATCGGAATTAAATACACAAGGCACAATGCTGACTTAAGTACAAGAAGACTGACTCTTCTTACTTTCTGTGTTATGAACCATTCCTGTGACGCTAGTTACAGATTCCGATGCTTCACTTCAGGTTTACTGTATCCCTTGGACCTTCTTATTGACGATGAAACACAGAAATTGCATCGGAATTAAATAGAAAACTCCCAATGCCGACATAAGTACAAGAAGACTGACTCTTCCTACTGTCTATGTTTTGAACCATTCCTGTGACACTAGTTACAGATTCCGATGCTTCACTTCAGGTTTACTGTATCCCTTGGACCTTCTTATTGACGATGAAACACAGAAATTGCATCGGAATTAAATACAAAAGGCACAATGCAGACTTAAGTACATGAAGACTGACCCTTCCTACTGTCTATGTTTTGAACCATTCCTCTGACACTAGTTATAGATTCCGATGCTTCACTTCAGGTTTACAGTATCCCTCTGACCTTCGTGTTGACGATGAAACACAGAAATGACATCGGAATTAAATACAAAAGGCACAATGCCGACTTAAGTACAAGAGGACTGACTCTTCTTACTGACTGTTTTGAACCATTCCTGTGACACTAGTTATAGATTCCGATGCTTCACTTTAGGTTTACTGTATCCCACTGACGTTCTTATTGACGATGAAACACAGAAATTGCATCGGAATTAAATACAAATGGCACAATGCCGACTTAAGTACAAGAAGACTGACTCTCCTTACTGCCTATGTTTTGAACCATTCCTGTGATATAGTTATAGATTGCGATGCTACACTTCAGGTTTACTGTATCCCTTGGACCTTCTTATTGACGATGAAACACAGAATTTGCATCGGAATTAAATAGAAAAGGCACAATGCCGACTTAACTACAAGAAGACTGACTCTTCCTACTGTCTATGTTTTAAACCATTCCTGTGACACTAGTTATAGATTCCGATGCTTCACTTCAGGTTTACTGTATCCCTAGGACCTTCATATTGACGATGAAACACAGAAATTGCATCGGAATTAAATACAAACGGCACAATGCCGACTTAAGTACAAGAAGACTGGCTCTTCTTACTGACTATGATTTGAACCATTCCTGTGACACTAGTTATAGACTCCGATGCTTCACTTCAGGTTTACTTTATCCCTCTGACCTTCGTATTGACGAAGAAACACAGAAATTGCATCGGAATTAAAGACAAAAGGCACAATGCTGACTTAAGTACAAGAAGACTGACTCTCCTTACTGACTGATTTGAAACATTCCTGTGACGCTAGTTATCGATTCCAATGCTTCACTTCAGGTTTACTGTATCCCTCTGACGTTCTTTTTGACGTGAGACACAGAAATTGCATCGGAATTAAATACAAATGGCACAATGCCGACTTAAGTACAAGAAGACTAACTCTCCTTACTGTCTATGATTTGAACCATTCCTGTGACACTAGTTATAAATTCCGATGCTTCACTTTAGGTTTACTGTATCCCCTGGACCTTCTTATTGACGATGACACACAGAAATTGCATCGGAATTAAATACCAAAGGCACAATGCCGACTTAAGTACAAGGAGACTGACCCTTCTTACTGTCCATGTTTTGAACCATTCCTGTGACACTAGTTATAGATTCCGATGCCTCACTTCAGGTTTACTGTATCCCTCTGACCTTCTTACTGACGATGAAACACAGAAATTTCATCGGAATTAAATACGAAAGGCACAATGCCGACTTAAGTACAAGAAGACTGACTCTTCTTAATGACTATGATTTGAACCATTCCTGTGACACTAGTTATACATTCCGATGCTTCACTTCAGGTTTACTGTATCCCTCTGACCTTCTCATTGACGATGAAACACAGAAATTGCATCGGAATTAAATAGAAAACGCACAATGTCTACTTAAGTACAAGAAGACTGACTCTTCTTTCTGATTTTGTTTTGAACCATTCCTGTGACACTAGTTATAGATTTCAATGCTTCACTTCAGGTTCACTGTATCCCTTGGACCTTCTTATTGACGATGAAACACTGATATTGCATCGGAATTAAATACAAAAGGCAAAATGCCGAATTAAGTACAAGAAGACTGTCCCTTCTTACTGTCTATGTTTTGAACCATTCCTGTGACACTAGTTGTAGATTCCGATGCCTCACTTCAGGTTTACTGTATCCCTCTGACCTTCTTATTGACTATGAAACAAAGAAATTGCATCGGAAATAAATAGAAAAGTCACGATGCCGACTTAAGTACAAGAAGACTGACTCTTCTTTCTGATTATGTTTTGAAACATTCCTGTGACACTAGTTATAGATTCCGATGCTTCACTTCAGGTTTACTGTACCCTTCTGACCTTCTTATTGACGATGAAACACAGAAATTGCATCGGAATTAAATAGAAAAGGCACAATGCCGACTTCAGTACAAGAAGACTCACTCTTCTTACTGTCTTTGTTTTGAACAATTCCTGTGCCGCTAGTTACAGATTCCGGTGCTTCACTTCAGGTTTACTGTATCCCTTGGACCTTCGTATTGACGATGAAACACAGATATTGCATCGGAATTAAATAGAAAAGGCACAATGCCGACCTAAGCACAAGAAGACTGACTCTTCCTACTGCCTATGTTATGAACCATTCCTGTGACACTAGTTATAGATTCCGATGCTTCACTTCAGGTTTACTGTATCCCTCTGACTTTCTTATTGACGATGAAACACAGAAATTGCATCGGAATTAAATAGAAAAGGCACAATGCCGACTTAAGCACAAGAAGACTGACTCTTCCTACTGTCAATGTTTTGAACCATTCTTGTGACACTAGTTATACATTCCGATGCTTCACTTCAGGTTGACTGTATCCCTTCTGACCTTCTTATTGACGATGAAACACAGAAATTGCATCGGAATTAAATACAAAAGGCACAATGCCGACTTAAGTACAAGGAGACTGACTCATCTTACTGATTGTTTTGAAACATTCCTTTGACACTAGTTATAGACTCCGATGCTTCACTTCAGGTTTACTGTATCCCTCTGACGTTCTTTTTGACGTGAACACAGAAATTGCATCGGAATTAAATACAAATGGCACAATGCCGACTTAAGTACAAGAAGACTGACTCTCCTTACTGTCTATGTTTTGAACCATTCCTGTGACACTAGTTATAGATTCCGATGCTTCACATCAGGTTCACTGTATCCCTTGGACGTTCTTATTGACGATGAAACACAGAAATTGCATCGGAATTAAATACAAAATAACAATGCCGACTAAGTACAAAAGGACAGACCCTTCTTACTGTCTATGTTTTGAAACATTCCTGTGACACTAGTTATAGATTCCGATGCCTCACTTTAGGTTTACTGTATCCCTCTGACCTTCTTATTGACGATGAAACACAGAAATTGCATCGGAATTAAATACAAAAGGCACAATGCCGACTAAGTACAAAAGGACTGACCCTTCTTTCTGTCTATGTTTTGAAACATTCCTGTGACACTAGTTATAGATTCCGATGCCTCACTTGAGGTTTACTGTATCCCTTCGACCTTCTTATTGACGATAAAACACAGATATTGCATCGGAATTAAATAGAAAATGAACAATACCGACTTAAGTACAAGAAGACTGACTCTTCTTACTGTCTATGTGTTGAACCATTCCTGTGACACTAATTAGAGATTCCGATGCTTCACTTCAGGTGTACTGCATCCCTTGGACCTTGTTATTGGCGATGAAACATAGAAATTGCATCGGAATTAACTAGAATAGGCACAATGCCGACTTAGGTGCAAGAAGACTGACTCTTCTTACGGTCTATGATTTGAACTATTCCTGTGGCACTAGTTATAGATTCCGATCCCTCACTTCAGGTTTACTGTATCCCTTGGACCTTCTTATTGACGATGATACACAGAAATTGCATC